>NC_053027.1:353433468-353733468 GCF_003073215.2 Triticum urartu | reverse complement strand
GAGAGCTGACCGGACTCCAAACATGCATCCAAACCCTGGCGGACAGGAAGCTCAAGCTTGTCAATGTAGTCCAGGTTATGCTCATCCGCCTGATCCTCCCGTGTCAACGATGGGCCTTCAATCTGTGGGAGTTCGACCCGGCGCAACATCAAACTCTAAACAAGCTCTTCGACATGACGTACGAAGATGCCTGGAGGATGCTTTTCAAGGGCGCCGAGGCTCCTGCATCCGCTACCGAGGATCGCGGATTCAGCGCGCAGCGTCACGCGCTCGCGGTAAGCTGTTTTTTTCTTTTACAGGGTATCAGATTTCCATAGTTTGACTCTATGCGGGATCTAAGCTCCCTTTCCTCTGACAGGATTGGCAGGTGACGTCCGGACATATCAACTGTCTGGCCCCTTTGCTCGAAGGCCCAGCTGACGCTCGCTTGGCGAGGCTGCTGGTTCCGGCTACCTATGTGGTGCCGGAGAAGAACGCCATGAAAAGGGCCACGGGGACTCGAAAGAGCGCCCGGCACCAGGAGGTGTCGGATTCATCATCCGACGCTCCCGAAGCGCCGTCCTCTCGCGAAGACGAGGAGGAAGAATAAGAAACCTCTCCCCCTCTAGTGGTAGGAGAGAAGAAAAGGAAGGCCACCCTCCCTGAGGAGGACGGAGGGTCCAAGAAGGGGGAAACCCTTCCTCCGGACTACTCCACCGACGCCGACGACGGCGGAGATGAGTGGCAGCCCAGGGCAAAGCCCCTGGCAAAATTGTAATTATCCGGATACCGGAGTAATTCATAGTATTCGTTTATTGCATAGCTTTCTCTTATGTCGAATATGCTTATGCAGCCCACCCAAAGACCGGCTCGACGTGTCGTCGAGCGGCTCACTAGGCTCGTCGGAGGTGAACTCACTTCCGATGGCTTCCTCCCCCCACCCTATGGACGACACCAAGGTGTTGTCCCAACGGGTTCCAAGCAGGGAGGAGGTGGTCCCGGAGGCGCCGCAAGGCGACCTCCCGGACTCCAAGAGTAAAGGGGATGAAACCCCCCAGGGCTCCAAGTCCGGCTCTAGGCCGGACACCGCTCCGGAACCTTCAAAGGTTCCAGAGTCCGGCGGGGGACCTCCTTCCAAGAGGAGCAAGTCCACCGTGTCGGCGGCCTCCGTCCAACCGGAGGCACCGAACAATATGCTGGAGGCGCTCCAAGGCGCCTCCATCGACGAGGAGCACCGCGCTATTATGAGTGCGGTGGTCCAGAAGGTTCAGTCCGCAAAAAACGGACTGACTGAAGCTTGTAATAGCCTTTTGACAGGCTTCGAGGTAAGTAAAGAAAGTGTAAATAATAGTACCGCATAGACAGTAGCCCCTGATGCTCTGTTTGGCGTTCGGGAAAAAAGCCGAATAGAGGATCAAATAGAATTCGCAGGAGTCTAACAAAAATTAGTCAATATGCATGTGCAGGCTACCCTGCTTGCATCCGCCGCACTGACTGCGGAAGTGGACACACTAAAGCAGGACCTCGAAAGGTCCGAGCAAGAACTCGATCGTGCCAAGAAGCAGCTCGAGGACAATGAAGGTACGAAATGACAGGATTATCGTGGCTATTGTAGGGGCCACGTCTGAGGTGGTGACCCTTAAGCAAGCGCTGGACGAGGCCGAGAAGAATTCGGCCTCGGAGCGCACCGAGCGGGAGAAGTATGATGCCGAGGTTGGCAAGGTGCGGCAAGAGCTCCAGGCTCTCATGGAAAAACATGAGAGTTTGGAGCGTGACTCGAAGACGCAAGCGTCCGAGCTTGCGGTGGCTATTGAAAATGCCAAATCTGCCAAGGCCGCATCCCAGAAGACCCTCTAGGAGTTGGATGAGGTGAAGAAGATAGCGGCGGGTAAGGCATTCTTTATGCAAAGCAAACACATAAACGTGAGTTACCTGTTACTTACCCAAATCCGGAGCTCTCCAGGAGCGTTCGCAGATCTTCCCCGGAGTGTATCCGATGCCGCCACATTCTATCGAGCCAAGGAGAGCAGCTTGATGGAGAAGGTGTTCTGGTCTCAGTACGCTGAGGCTGGACACCCCATGCCCCTGAGTGACCAGCGGAAGCAACTGGTCGAGCTCCACAAGGCGGCCGAACAGGCCATGAAGGGCCTCATAGTTCGGTTGTGGGCTGGAGAGGCTCTGCTTGGGAGCTATTTCGGGCTGGTGCGGCGGCTGGTGGAGGCCTGTCCGGGGCTTGAAGACATCAAGCGCTCCGTCTGCATTGAAGGTGCCCGTAGGGCCCTTGCCCGTGCTAACGTGCACTGGGGCAAGCTGGATGCGGAGAAGCTTGTGAAGGATGGGCCACCACCGGGGAAAGAGCATCGCAAGCCCGAGAATTATTATAAGGATGTTCTGAAGGGTGCCCGCCTTGTTGCGGATGAATGTACCAAGGATGTATTTTTTGAGTAAAACCCGCTCGTGTTATCCTGTGCGTTGAAAACTTATTCAAATGCTCTAAGCAATGCTGCTTGAATTTAAAATATTACCTTCTGTGCGGCTGTTTATCAATACTGAGAGATGGCGAGTCGTCAGCGTCTGCCCCCTTGCCGCTAGTGCTGGGGTGTTCGGGGATAAACATGGGCGCTCTTTTTCCCATATTTGGGTCCTTCGAGGGAGGCGCTCAGCCCAACGAACGAGGCAATCGGACTATAATGCATGAACACTCTCACTTAGCCATAGAATTCTATAATTTTAAATTTCGGCGAAGCCCCTAGTATTCGGAAGACCGAGTTCGGGGCGCTATCCACGCCTTGGCCGGACAGAGCCGACTCCTCGCCCTAAGCGGCATAAGTCTTTAGGGACTCGAAAAAACCTCTCGAATAGCGATCAGCTCTCGCTTCATCATGACAGTCACTTTTAGCTTTCTCCACTGAGGTGCTCGGCCCAGCTCAACTGGGGCACAATCGCAGTGGTTCTCCTAGTGCTACCTTAGCCGATATAGCGGAACGTAAGGAACCAAAACATAGGAGCCGGGCAAACCCAACTATTGACCCAAGACATGATTCGGTGCCGATGCATATAGTGCTATAAGTTCGGGCTGCCGCACTTGTGAAAGTGTTCGGACTTCTCACACCATATTGAGGGGTGCTAAAAGCCCCTGGCGTATTTTGGCCGTACCAAGTTGTACGGGTGCAACATGTCGTTGAGGAACATTTATTTATAAAAACATAATGCAAAAAATAGACAAAAGCTATGCATTGTTTATTAAAAATAGCTGCGATCAAAGCAGAACGATACAAGTAATGCAATAAACGAAAAGTTGGACTATTTAACATGTCTGCTCCAGGGGCAAGCTGTGGAATAGTATGCGAAACAGGTATACTGCTCGTGATAGAAACCACCTGGGATTTCCGTAATGCGGCATGGCTTGTCTGCTTCCCTGGTCCTTGCATCGTTTGTGCGGCAATTGAACTGCCGAATAGGCCTTCCGAAGAGTAGAGTCCTGGAAGTAAGAGAAAAGTGAAAAATCGGCAGCCCCTGGTGCGGTTTAAGCCGTGTTTTGGGCGTGCCGTGATGGTGCCCCTCCCCCTATGCCCATGGTATTTCCAGAGCGTAGTTATGGACGCGAAGTACTGGCGTCGCCTTTTTTCGAGGGTTGGGGTTGGGGCCGCATTGCTACGCCTGCTCGGAACGTGCCAGTCGATCTTGTTGTAGGTTACTCCGGGTGCGCTTCATGGTGTCCAGACGTTTAATGGCCGGACTGGAGAACTGCCTGGAGAGGCTGCTTTGTACTTCCACTGCAAGGGCCGCCGTGTGCTCCTCCGTTCGGAGGGAGCGTTCGGTGTTTCCATTGACCGTAATTACTCCACGAGGGCCTGGCATCTTTAGCTTAAGGTATGCGTAGTGCGGTACCGCATTAAATTTGGCAAATGCGGTTCGTCCGAGCAGTGCATGATAGCCACTGCAGAATGGGACTATGTCAAAGATCAATTCCTCGCTTCGGAAATTATCCGGGGATCCGAAGACCACTTCAAGTGTGACTGAGCCTGTACAGTTGGCCTCTACACCTGGTATGACGCCTTTAAAGGTCGTTTTGGTGGGCTTAATCCTCGAGGGATCGATGCCCATTTTTCGCACTGTATCCTAGTAAAGCAGGTTCAGGCTGCTGCCGCCGTCCATGAGGACTCTAGTGAGATGAAATCCGTCAATAATTGGGTCTAGAACCAATGCGGCAAATCCGCCATGACGGATGCTAGTGGGATGGTCTATTCGATCAAAGGTGATCGGGCATGAGGACCATGGGTTGAACTTTGGGGCAACTGCGCGTATAGGTCCCTTAACGCACGCTTTCGCTCCCTTTTGGGGACGTGGGTGGCATATATCATGTTCACCATCCGCACTTGTGGGGGAAAACCCTTCTGTCCATTGTTGTTCGGCGGCCGGGGCTCCTCGTCATCATCGCTATGCAGCCCCTTGTCTTCATTGTCGGCGCTTAACTTGCCTGCGCGCTTGAACACCCAACAATCCCTGTTGGTGTGATTGGCCGGCTTTTCGGGGGTGCCATGTATTTGGCACAAGCGGTCGAGTATTCGGTCTAAGATGGACGGGCCCCTAGGATTCCTTTTGAATGGCTTCTTCCGCTGACCGGATTTAGAGCCTCTGAATCCGGCATTAACTGTCGTATCCTCAGCATTGTTGCCGTTAATGCGGCGCTTCTGCTTGTTGCGACGCGACCTGCCACTAATGTCCCTGGTGTCCGAACTACTAGGGTTCTTGGTCATATTGTTGCTACGAGCGAGCCAGCTGTCTTCCCCCGTGCAAAAGTGGGTCATGAGTGTCGTGAGTGCTGCCATAGATTTCGACTTTTCCTGTCCGAGGTGCCGGGCCAGCCACTCGTCACGGATATTGTGCTTGAAGGCTGCTAGGGCCTCAGCGTCCGGATAGTCGACTATTTGATTTTTCTTTGTTAGGAACCGTGTCCAGAATTGTCTAGCCGATTCCTCTGGCTGCTGGATTACGTGACTTAGGTCATCAGCGTCTGGGGGTCGCACATAAGTGCCCTGGAAATTGTCGAGGAATGCGGCTTCCAGGTCCTCCCAACAACTGATTGATCCTGTTGGCAAGCTGTTGAGCCAATGCCGATCTGGTCCTTTAAGCTTGAGTGGGAGGTATTTGATGGCGTGAAAATCCTCGCCGCGGGCCATGTGGATATGAAGGAGATAATCCTCGATCCATACCGCAGGGTCTGTTGTGTCATCATATGATTCAATGTTTACGGGTTTGAAACCCTTGGGGATTTGATGATCCATTATTTCGTCTGTAAAGCACAGTGGGTGTGCGGCACCTCTGTACTGGGCGATATCATGACGTAGCTCCAATGAGCTTTGTCTACTGTGTTCGGCCCTGCCGAATGTGTGGCCGGCGTGATGGTTACCGTCTTGAGCCGTGGGGTGCCCACGCGCTCTGTAGATCGATCGTGTTTGCCTTGCCTTGTCCTCCAACATGTCTCGTAAGTCCGGCGCATATTCCCGTGCCTTGGTACAGGGTGCGGCTTGAGTGGAGGGCCGGGAGGCCTCTCTGTCGCGGCCACGAGGTGGCCGTTCGGCCGGATCAAGTGCTTCCTCCTCTAATCAGGGTAGCAACTTGCGCTTTGGGTAACTCTTGGAGGGGCGTTCGAGTTTATGCTCTTCGGACGCAAGGACTTCAGTCCATCTGTCAACCAGCAAATCTTGATCGGCTCTGAGCTGTTGTTGTTTTTTCTTGAGGCTTCTTGCCGTGGCCATAAGCCTGCATTGGAAACGCTTTTGCTCAATGGGATCCTCTGGCACGACGAATTCGTCGTCGTCGAGGCTTGCCTCGTCTTCGGAGGCAGGCATATAATTATCGTCCTCGACCTCTCTGTCTGTCGCTCTCTCATGAGGGCTGGTTTCTCCATCCTCCTGTGCTAAACCTTGCTGGAGGGGGTTTTCTTCGGCACTCTCCGGAGTATTATCATCTCCCGTGCTGGAATCACCGTTTTTGTGTTGGCGGGATTTTGAGCGGCGCCGCTGACGCCGGCGCTTGGGCTGTTTCTTGGAGGGGCCATCCTCCGCTATTCCATCGCCCTCTCCCTCTTTTGGGGTGTCCACCATGTATATGTCATATGACGAGGTGGCTTTCCAGGGCCTAGTAGGCGCTGGTTCTTCATCATCTCCTTCATCGGCGTCCATACCGTCGATGTCTTCGGAGTCGAAGTCGAGCATGTCGGTTAAGTCGTCAACAGTGGCTACAAAGTGGGTGGTGGGTGGGTTTTGAATTTCTTCATTGTCCATACCCCAACCTTGCTGACCGTAGTCCGGCCAAGGCTCTCCTGATAAAGAGAGAGACTTCAGTGACTTCAGGATATCGCCGAAAGGAGAGTGCTGAAAGATGTCTGCGGCAGTGAACTCCATGATCGGCGCCCAATCGGATTCGACTGGCAGGGGCGCGGAGGGTTCAGAGTCCGGAGAGGAGTCCGGCTTCTTGGAGTCACGGGCCTCGCAGAGTACGGGGCTGGTGTTCGGCTCAATCGCCATTTGGATCACAGCCCCCGAGGTGGCGTCCAACCGCCCATCCTCGATCGGCGCAGTTGACTCCGAACTAAGGGTCGGAGCCGGTGCGGGTGCGGCCTCCAGGGCACCGTTGGGCGGCAGAGTTAGATCATGCTCGTCATGATAGTGCGGCGCGCTCGGCAGTGGTTTGAATCCGTCGAAGATCAAGTCCCCGCGGATGTCAGCCGTGTAGTTTAAACTTTTGAATCTGACCTGACGGCCAGGGGCGTAGCTTTTTATCTGCTCTAGATGGCCAAGTGAATTGGCCCGCAGTGCGAAGCCGCCAAAGACGAAGATCTGTCCGGGAGGAAGGTCTCACCCTGGACTGCATCGCCATTGATGATCGTAGCAGCCATCGGGTCTGACGGCGACAGCACAGAGGAACTCTCAATGAAAGCACCAATGTCGGTGTCAAAACCGGCGGATCTCGGGTAGGGGGTCCCGAACTGTGCGTCTAGGCCGGATGGTAACAGGAGGCAGGGGACACGAAGTTTTACCCAGGTTCGAGCCCTCTCAATGGAGGTAAAACCCTACGTCCTGCTTGATTAATATTGATGATATGGGTAGTACAAGAGTAGATCTACCACGAGATCAGAGAGGCTAAACCCTAGAAGCTAGCCTATGGTATGATTGTTGATGTGTATGTTGTCCTACGGACTAAAACCCTCCGGTTTATATAGACACCGGAGAGGGTTAGGGTTACATAGAGTCGGTTACAATGGTAGGAGATCTGAACATCCGTATCGCCAAGCTTGCCTTCCACGCCAAGGAAAGTCCCTTCCGGACACGGGACGGAGTCTTCAATCTTGTATCTTCATAGTCCAGGAGTCCGGCTGAAGGTATAGTTCGGCTATCCGAACACCCCCTAATCCAGGACTCCCTCAGCGCCTCTGGCTTCAGCGCTGCTCGGGTAGTCCTGTATCTTCGCTTCCTCTACCCCGCCAAGCGTGGTCGCAGGTGCGGCTACGACTACCCGTGCACAAGTAAAGGGGTACAGAAGGCCCCTACTTTTGTACACCGACAATCACCAGTGTGTATCCATGAGCTCATGCCGGATCAGCAAAGGAAGGTCGCAATTAATGGCACTATGGCATGAAAACATTGAGAAGCAGAGCAGGAAAAGTTGTGGAGCTCACGTTAAGGTTGTGGAGCACATTAAGTAGGCGGGGATGGGTTGTAGGTGAAGAATCGACAACGGCGTCCTAGGCTGCAGACAGCTAAGAAGGCGATTATGGCAGTGATTCAGGGCATCTGGTCTAGCAAACTTCATCGTATAGGTTAACAGTGGCAAGGCGAAGCTAAAGGACATGGTGGTGAGGCAAGAGAGCACAGGGGCCACGTTGGTTGACGTCGGCGTGCCATGCCGTTCTCGGTCATGGTTGGAGACCGAGCAAGAGGGGATAGTGATCGGTAGTAGATAGGTTCGAAGAAGTGGTATCATGCTTATCTCTTGGCGTGGAGTTGGGGATGAAGAAGGCCTCGAAGGGGCAAAGCAGGAGCAAGTGCCCTCGGAAGCGTCGTCCACTGCCACTAGACACGAGGTTGAAGACGGGGTTGCCTATAGGTGGGCTGGGTTGCATAGTGCTGGGCCGCTATGTCAGTTTTCATCTCTCTTTCTCTGTCTCTCTCTCTACCTCTCTCTCTCTTTATTTCTTTCCTTTCCTTTTATATTTGAATATATTTTAGATCAAAAAAATTTAAAACCATCTAGAAAAGTAACTATGAATATAATGATTTTTTACAAAAAACACGGACATTTTTACGTCGATGGGATTAACTGAGATGCCAGCCCATGAACGTCGCCCGAGAGCCCCCCCCCTTCACCACAACACCATACTGAATGATGTGGTTTAGTCCCACATCACCGCGCGAGAGGCGTGCTGACCTTCTTAAATAGCAGAGAGGGCCATATGCAATAAACTACTTCTATTGTGAAGGAGATGATAATTTGATATCTGACCATCTCTTCATCTCTTTCACAAAGTAAGCGTAGATGCTCTTACTATAATAAAAGTATTTTTTACATATGGCATCAATTTCACAATTTATCTGATCAAACTAGAGCACAACACTATTACTTTTCATTTTTGAGAAAATCAAAGGAAATGAAAATAAAAAATTCCTTGTGCATGAAGCCCTCCTGTGCGGACTAGTAGGTGGGGAAAATCATAAAATTGCAATTCCACAAGTTTTGAAAAAAACCCTTCACAAAATCGCCTATCTAGTATGAAGTTGCATGGATTTCAAGGCATACACCCATGCTCCTGGCAACTTCCATGGCATACTCCGTGATAACAAGTTAAAAGTTGGCACAACTATGAGTGTTACCATTGTGAACATTGTTGCCATGGGAATTGTAATTTTTTGGAATAAAAATTATTGTTACCATTTTTCAAGTGCTAGAAATGGTTTTTTGTGTGAAGGAAGAACTTGAAATAATCTATAAAATTTGGTCTTTTCATTTTTCTAGAAAGTAGACCACATTGGAAGACCACTGACCAAGTTTCATGATTTTCAGAGTATTATTGCTATATTTCCAAGATTTACTGGATTTGCATTAAATAATGAGATTTTTCTCAAATTTGAACAAGTGTGATGTAGTTCGGTATGGAAAATTGACAAAAAAATCATTTTATGCTCTAATGTTGATGGTGCATCCACTTGGTTTAACCGAAGTTGAAATTCCGAACCATTTGATATGAATGTTCAACATTTCAAGTTACCCATTTTCAAAAATATCAAAGAAAAATGAAAAAAAAACTAAAAAATTAAAATCATTGTGCATGAAGCCATCGTGTGTGGACTAGTAGGTGGAAAAAATCATAAACTTGCAATACCACAAGTTTTGAAAAGTCAACATTGCAAGTGTGACCCCATTTTAAGTAAGTTTTGCATGATGCTATTTTTGGTAAATTTTGCATGTTGCACTTTTGGCTTGTTTTGCATGTTGCACTATGTTTGAACATGAAAACCCCTCTGTTGCTATTTTTGGCAAGTTTTGCATGTAGCACAATGTTTGAACATGCAAAACCCTTTGAATGTAGGAAATCTGAAACATAGCATACAACTGCTGATTAAACACAATGAAATAATAATACTGTTTGCAATTAAAAGGGCATCCACATGTCAGATCCTCGGTACTAGCTAGAAGTGATTTGGAGATGGTTAATATGGTGAGCCAGGCGACGGTGGGAGTGTTGAGCATTTTTCTCAAACTACGCCGATAACACATACTGCTCCACCACTTTTGGGGCATTCTTGCAGCCAGCCTTGGCCTCCTCGGTGACTAGTGACATGGCAAGAGACTGCGTTGGTATTTCCCCAAAGAGGAAGGGATGATAAAGCACAGCTACAGTAAGTATTTCCTCAGTTGTGAAACCAAGGTATCAATCCAGTAGGAGAACGAAGCAACACTATGTAAACGGTACCTGCACACAAAGAACAAATACTTGCAACCCGACGCATAAGAGGGGTTGTCAATCCCACCTCGGTAAAAAGAGAGATAAATTTGTGTGAGTTTGGGTAAGTAGATCTGAATAAAACATGAAATAAAATAAGAAAATAAAAAGTGAAGCAAGGTATTTTTGGGTTTTTAAAATAATAGATCTAAAAATAAATATGGCAAAAGACAGATCGGAAAGCAAATATGATAAAAGATAGACCCGGGGGCCATAGATTTCACTAGTGGCTTCTCCCAAGAAAATAGCGCACGGTGGGTAAACAAATTACTGTTGGGAAATTGATAGAAGAAAAATAATTATGACGATATGTCGGTGGGAAATGACACCTATGGGGTCATTGGGATCCCTTCTACGGTCCGCGGGTGCGGGGTTGTGCAAAGAGCGGGTCTGGCGGTCAGCACAAGGATCGTTTACCCAGGTTCGGGCCGCGGAGACGCGTAATACCCTAGTCCTGCTTTGATGTATATTTGAGTGTTCTTGAATTCTTGAACTAGCTACGGTGTCTTCCTTGTTCCAAAGATCAGAATCCCCCTCCATTATGCCTCGGGCCTCCTTTTATAGACAAAAGGGGTCGCCACAGTGGCACACATGAGGTGGAAAGGTGCATCGCGGCTGAGTCTATCCTCTGGCATCGTCGGACAAACACATTTAATGCATTGCCAACATGCCCCTGTTGCTTTATCGGAGACAGCAAGGAAGCTCGTCCCAGTTGTCGCTGCCTCGCCTGGCTTCGACGTGCATTCGAGTTAACGAGGCATTGTAGCGCCATGTTGATTGGCTGCTGGGCTGGCGTGATGGCGGAGCCTTCATGAAGACCTGCATGCCATCACGCAGGTGCTTGCTGAGTCGGTGTGGAGGCCGCACACTGCCACGCAGACGCCTGCCCAACTGCTTGAGCTAGCAGCTGCATGGGAGCGGTGATGGAGTCTTGGCAGACGTGGGCCTGGCTGCGGCCCCGCAGATGTCCTCGGCAAGGGTCTTACCGGGGGCCCGGCAAGGGTCTTGCCGTGGCACCACGGTCGTCCCCGATAAGGATCTTGCCGGGGGTCTCGTGGATTTCCTTGGCAAGGACCTCGCCAAGGATCGTCGTCTTCTGGTTCTCATCTGCTCTTGTGTATTTATGATCTCCACGAAGATCTGCATGCCACCATGGAGGTGCCTCCCAAGCCTTGGTTTTGATGTGGCCGATGGCGTCAGAAACCCTTGGGCTCAAGGGTGGCGCGCTCTGCTGGCGTCAGCCAAGTTGCCCCGGCAAGGATCTTGTCGGGGCTGCGGAAGCCACCCCGGCAAGAGTCTTGCCGGGGGAGTCCACCTCGCCATCTTGCTCTCTTTGCGCCCCTGGTCTTGTCGTTGCTCTGGCTATCTTGCGCTCCGGCATCCCTCCTCTACCCTGCTCAGTGCGGTCGTGGGCGCGGCGCTGACTGCCCATGCACAAGGGGTGCAAAAGGAGAGCGCCTACTTGTGTAAACCGACAGGAGCCCCTCAGGCCTGGGCCACACATAAGCGCGACGTGTTGTTGGGCTAGGCCCAGAACGGTGCGCGGGCAGGCGGGGCGGATTTTTACTGCAGTAACTTTTCCGTCCGCTACGCTTCCCCACGACTCGCGTTGAACATGCGACGTGGGGGATCATGCGTGATGTGGGGATCATGCGTGGGGCGGTTTCCGCACGCATGCGTCACATCACAGTAGAAGGTAAAGAGGCGGCCCGCGCCTTCCCCGTAAAAAGGAGTAACCGCGGGCGCGTTGCTCATTTACCCTTTGTGCCCTCTCCAATCTCGGAACCATTGTCCCCTCCTTCTTCCTCCTCAAGCTCTTGCTCTCGCGCGCCACTGTCGCGTTTTCGCTGCCCTTCCTCCTTCACCTCTCGCAGTTGCCATGGCACCCAAACCAGCAAAGGCAAAGGAGTAGCCAAGGACGCTGGGGGACGGAGCCGCCGGAGAGTGAGTCGGCGGCGCGGCGGACGCAGCTCGCCTACTTTCCCTCGACGGTCGACGCGGTCCACCTCCGGGACAACTTCAAGCCCTTGTGCGATGCAAGACGGGAGAGAGACGACGGGGCATCCGGCCACGCGCATCATCCCCGTTGATTTCGCCAAGGCCGGCCCGAATCGGTACCCATTCTTCATCGACTACTTTTCCTGCGGCCTCTGCCCCCCTTTCTTCGATTTCTTCAATGATGTCATGCACACCAATGGCTTCCACCTTCTGGATTTAACTCCAAATGTCGTGGCGTGCATGGCCCTTTTCGCCCATCTCTGCGAGGGCTTCGCCGGAGTGCATCCCAACATGGCGCTTTTCCGCCACTACTTCTATCCTCGGATCCAGAGGGGAGGCGCCATTTCCGGTTGTGTCACCTAGATCCCAAGGACCTTGGAGAAGGGGACATATCCAGAGGGCGCTCTGAAGGAGAGGTCGGAGGAGTGGCGGAGCCGGTGGTGCTGGATGGATGAGGAGGACCCGCAGGAATTTTGCCAGGTTCGCCAAGCGCCGCCGGTTCGCAGAGACGACAAGGGCGATGTCGACGCCCAGAATGGGAAGCTCATGGTCGCCATCACCAGAATCCATTGCCTCACTATTGCTGGGCTCACCCTGGAGATGATTGGGGCGGATTTCATCCACCGCCGCATCACTCCACTGCACAACAAGGGGAGGCCGGCCTGGCTCTTCAGGAATGCGGCTGACATCATGCGGCTCCGCCCCGGCCAGAACCACAACTTCACGGTGATGGGGCACGCCCACTTCTGCCAGCGGCTTTTTCAGCTCGACGTGAACCGTGACGGCAGGGCCGAGAGGACCGGCAAGTTCGCAAAGTCCGGCAAGGTCGCCAAGGGGCCCCTGTTCGGGTTGCCGGCGGGGGTGGTCCCGCTGAGCAACAACTCCTGCCAAACCACATCATCGCCATGATGCCGGACAGTAATGCGCACGACCTTGACCCGAATTGGGTCAAGCCGGAGGCGGACCAGTGCAAAAGTTCTTCGACACCCTGTCGAAGAAGTACGTCCGCAAAGAGCCGCTGCTCATCTAGGACACCACCCAAGCGGAGCTGGATTATATCGCCGCCAGGGCGGCGGAGGCACAGCTCACCAAGGAGGCCGGCAGCGCTGGCGGCATGGAGGACGAGGCCGCGGCGGCCGTGGAGGAGAATGAGCTCGCCCAGTGGGCGGAATCCGCTGGGGAGGCTAGCAGCACCGGCACCGGGGCCCCTCTCATTGAAGATGAGGTCGATGAGTCGTCCGGGAAGGAGGTCGAGGCTGTCGAGCCCCCAGCCACGAGGAGAGGGCGTATCCTACGGTGGGCCAGCTCTGGTGAGCCGGTCCGTCCTAGCAGGACCGCACAACCGCAACAACCTCAGGAGGCGTCCATGCGCCAGACAAGGGCCACGGAGGCGGGGAAGGCAGTGAAGGCTACGGTGGCGAAGAAGAAAGCGATTGCCTCTTCTTCGTCCAAGCGTCCCCGGACTCCACCCGCTTCCCCTCCTCCCGCAGACGACGACACGGAGGTCATCTTTGACCTCGGGTCCCTTAGCCCGAGGAGGAAGAGGAAGGAAGCGAAAGAGGAGGCGGAGGATGAGTAAGTATCTGGTCTTTTTTCATCTCCGTCCCCTCAGACCATGTCGCTTTTCTTGACTTGTCTTCATCTTCGCAGGGATATGGATACACTGGCCTAGAGGGTGGCGAAGAGGGCCAGGGCCTCGACGGGCGGCCAGCCCCTGGTGGGCACCTCGAGTACGCCACTGGTGGTGGAGAGCAGCCCGGATAGCAGCACCCAGCGTGCATTCATCACTCGCTCCCCATTGACATGTGCTGGGACATGATTTCTTGGTGCTGACCTTGTCGTGGTTGCAGGAGGAGGATGGAAGCAGGAGGAGCCACTGAGGGCTTCCCCCAACACGCCGCCCCCATCAACCACGCCGCCCCGAGGGGCGTCCCCGGCAAGGGCGCCAAGCACCGAGCCCATGCGCATGGAGGAGGAGGAGGAGGAGGCGAACTCGGGCGCCGGAGGCTCCGTCCCGGCACCGGATATTGGTGGGGAGGGGGCCACTTCGTCCCAGCTTGGCACTGGTGAGTTGGTTGCCTCCTGTTCCCGTTCGTTTTTCTTCTTTCGAATTTTGATCATGACTTCGCCTCATTCTCCTTCTCGGTATCCAGATCCTTCCTCGGCGGACCGGGAGGACGTGGACACTGTCATCGAGGAGGTCGCCAGGGATGCTGCGGCCGAGGCCGACGATATAGCCGCTGAGGAGGCCGCCAAGGATGTTGCTGAGGACGCCGCCAAGGGGCCTGCCGGGGAGACCGGCGACGCCGCTACCGAGGAGGCCGACAAGGGGCCTGCCAGGGAGGCCAGCAAGGCTGCTGCCGAGGAGGAGGTGGTTGACGACCATCCTTCCTCCTCCGCTGCCTCTGGCTCGGGCAAATATCTGAAGGTCAACGGCGAACTGTTCATCCACCTCCCATGGATGGTGAGCACCAGGGCGCCCACCGAGGGGGAGGTGTTCGATGATGAGGTGCTTGCCACCGCCGAGCTCGAGGTCATTGATGAACCAAGCGTCGGTGGCCGCGGTTCCCAAGAAGAGCAGCTCCTCTAGAGCATGAGTGCCAGCTTCCACAAGCTTCAGGCGCTTCACCGTGCCTGCCTGGGCAAGGCCAAGTCCAGGATGGCGGCGGTGGACAAGGCGGAGGCGGACCTCGAGGGGCGCATCGCCGAGACATAGGCTTGGTTCTGCCAGGCCTGTGAGGAACTGAAGACCGCCCAGGATCTGCTGGCCGAGCGCAAGCTGGAGCTTCTCATGAAGCAGGCTGATATCGAGAAGGCCTAGGAGGCGGCGAGTCAACAGGCCACCAAGGACGAGGCCGCTCGGCGTCAGCACCAGGCCGAGCTGAACTCCCAGGAGGAGGACCTTGCCGCTCACGAGGAGAAACTCGCCGCAACACTCTACGGCAAGGACGAGGAGGTCAAGGAGATTGTCGTGCAACGGACACAAGAAATGGAGCAGAGGCACGAGGAGGCCCTCAATGCTCAGGCCCATGTCCATGCCGGCAAGGTGAACGAGCTGGAGGTGGAGCGGGACGGGCTGAAGAAGCAGATCCAGGAGCTGAAGGGGGAGAGGAACGCGGCCAAGGGCACCTTGGCTGACGCGCAGGTCATAGTCCTTGACAAGGTCGAGCTACTCTCCACGGCCAACGAGTCCATCAAGGACCTGAAGCTAAAGCTGGAGGATCTTGAGGGGACGCTCTCGAAGGTTAGGGCCCGGGAGGAGACCCTGACCAAGAATCAGGAGGAGGAGAGGCAGCTGCGGAAGAACGATGCTGTCAACCACGCGGATTTTGTGGAGGGCGAGAAGCTCTAGGTCAGCCGCCTCGCCGATGTCGCCGGCAGGATCACCACGCAGCTGGCTACCATGGGGATGCCAAACATGAGGTACGCCCCAGAGCTGAACGTGAATCCTAATGCCAGGCTGACTATGTTCCTCGAGGGTGTTCTCGTGGCCCTGGAGCGATTCCGCTCCAACAGGGCGGCCTCTCTAGCCGATGAGGCCCGGAGGCTTTTCCGAGGTGCCATGACCAAGGTCCTCACCAAGGTGGCGTACTGGAACCCTGACCTCGACTTCGAAGCTGCGCTGGATAGCTTGCCGGAGGGTGTGGACCCTGCAACGCTCAGGAGCGTATCGAGCCCGTCATCAGCCGCATCGACGGAGTTCGGAGGATAGAAGGCCAGCGTCAGGACTAGGCACCCCATTTCTTATCACCGCTGCAGGTTCACAACCAAGACAATTTTTATCTTTAGTTAGAACCGCGGCAACAATTGATGTAATATAACTCTGCAGTGCTTTTGAAACGATGCATGTTATTTTCCCGTTCAATCTCCCTTTGTATGTCCACCCTATGTTAATCGGGTAGGCTTGCCGGGGCGGAAACCCAGGCCGCGGCGCCTTGAGGACGGATCCCCAATGGCCTGTCGGGTATGCTTGCTGCCGGGCAAACCACCTCACTGCTCTTAATGCGGCCGCTCGATCTGTCGAGCGGACTCGAGACAGAACGAGAGCGTTGCCAATCCAAAAGGTCACCCTGCCATTCTCGACGCAGCCGCTCGAACTATTGAGCGGACTCGAAATAGAACGAAGGCGTTGCCAATAGTGGCAGGGCCCCATTGCGTGCAGGTTTTCCATACACAGGGCAAGATCGTCGAGGACGATAACCTTATATATAAAAGGAATTACTCAAAGTTTTTCATGACTTAGCTTTTCTGTCGCTGCGTGAGCATTCACTGCGTCCACCAAGGACGCCACTTATTCGGTCGTCTTCTTCTTTGGAGTGACGACCACGATGAAGCCGTTGCTTCAACCAGACCAGAATTTCCACAACTGCGCACCCCCCCTACCTGGTGCACCAGAGATGTCGGTGGGAAATGACGCCTATGGGGTCACGGGGATCCCTTCTACGGACGGCGGGCGCAGGGTTGTGCAAAGAGCAGGTCTGGCGGTCAGCACAAGGATCGTTTACCTAGGTTCGGGACGCGGAGACGCGCAATAGCCTAGTCCCGCTTTGATGCATATTTGAGTGTTCTTGAGTTCTTGAACTAGCTATGGTGTCACCCTAGTTCCAAAGATCCGAATCCCCCTCCAGTACGCCTCGGGCATCCTTTTATAGAAAAAGGGGTCGCCACAGTGGCACACAGGAGGTGGAAAGGTGCATCATGGCTGAGTCTATCCTCTGGCACCATCGAAAAAACGCATTTAATGCGCTGCCGACGTGCCCCTCTTGCTTTATCGGGGACGGCAAGGAAGCTCATCCCAGCTGTCGCCGCCTCGCCTGGCTCCGATGAGCGTCCGAGCTGACGAGGCGTTGTAGCGCCACGTTGGCTGGCTCCTGGGCTGGCATGATGGCGGAGCCTTCACGAAGATCTGCATGCCACCACGTAGGTGCTTGCTGAGTCGGTGTGGAGGCCGCACGCTGCCACGCAGACGCCTGCCCAACTGGTTGAGCTAGCAGCTGCATGGGAGCGGTGATGGAGTCTTGGGAGACGTGGGCCTGCCTGCGGCCCCGCAGATGTCCTTGGCAAGGGTCTTGTCGGGGGCCCAGCAAAGGTCTCGCCGTGGCACCATGGTCGTCCCTGGCAAGGATCTTTCTGGGGTTCTCATGGATTTCCTTGGCATGGATCTCGCCAAGGATCGTCATCTTCTGGTTCTCATCTGATCTTGTGTATTTATGATCTCCACAAAGATCTACATGCCACCATGGAGGTGCCTCCCGAGCCTTGGTTTTGATGTGGCTGATGGCGTCGGAAACCCTTGGGCTCAAGGGTGGCATGCTCTGCTGGCGTCAGGCAAGTTGCCCCGGCAAGGATCTTGCCGGGGCTGTGGAAGCCACCCCGGCAAGAGTCTTGCCGGGGGAGTCCACCTCGCCGTCTTGCTCTCTTTGCTCCCCTGGTCTTTGCGTTGCTCTGGATATCTTGCGCTCCGGCATCCCTCCTCTGCCCTGCTCAGTGCGGCCGTGGGCGCGGCTCTGACTGCCCGTGCACAAGTAAAGGGGTGCAAAAGGAGAGCCCCTACTTTTGTTCACCGACATGATATCGAAGGAAATGATCATGTATATAGGCATCACGTCCAAAATTAGTAGACTGACTCCCGCCTGTATCTACTACTATTACTCCACATATCGACCGCTATCCAGCATGTATCTAGTGTATTAAGTTCATGGAGAAACTGAGTAATGCGATAAGAATGATGACATGATGTAGACAAGATCTATTCATGTAGGAATAGACCCCATCTTTTATCCTTAATAGAAACGATACATGCACGCCTCGCTACGCCTTCTGTCACTGGGTGAGGATACCGCAAGATCGAACCCATCACAAAGCACCTCTTCCCATTGCAAGAAAAATCAATCTAGTTGGCCTAACCAAACCAAAGATTCGGAAAAGAAATACAAGGCTATAATGATCATGCATATAAGAGAAGAAAACTCAAATAATATTCATGGATAAAAATCTGATCATAGACTCGAACTTCATCGGATCCCAACAAACACACCGCAAAAAGTCACTACATCAAATAGATCTCCAAGAGACCATTGTATTGAGAATCAAAAAGAGAGAAGAAGCCATATAGCTACTGCCTACGGACCAGTAGGTCTATGGTGAACTACTCATGCATCATCGGAGGAGCACCAATGAGGATGATGGACCCCTCCGTGATTTTGTTCCCCTCCGACGGAGTGCTAGAATAGTGCTCTAGATTGTATCTCATGTTTATGGAACTTGTGGCGACTGGAATTGTGTTTCGTCAACTCCCCTAAGGTTTCTGGAATATTTGGGTATTTATAGAGCTGAGAGGCGGTGCATTGGAGCTCCGTGGCCCCACAATACATAAGGGCGAACCTGGGCTCTTGGGCGCACCCTGGTGTATCGTGGTCCCCACGGACCTTCCCTCATATGCTTCCTTGGCTCCCAAGTTCTCCTCTGGTCCAAAAAATCACCAAAAAGTTTTGCTGCATTTGGACTCCGTTTGATAGAGATATTCTGCGAAGTAAAAAAACAAGCAAAAAATAGCAACTTGCACTGGGCACTATGTCAATAGGTTAGTTCCAAAAAAGGATATAAAGTTGCTATAAAATGAATATAAAAGATCCTAGATTGATAATATAACAACATGGAACAAGCAAAAATTATAGATACGTTGGAGATGTATCAGCATACCCAAGCTTAATTCCTACTCGTCCTCGAGTAGGTAAATGATAAAAACAAATTTTTTGATGTGGAATGCTTCCTAACATGTTCATCACATATTCCTTTCTTTTGTAGCATGGACATTTGGACTTTTAGATGGTTCAAAGCAATAGTCTATATTTGACATGAAGACTTCAATACTCAAGCATATCAACAAGCAACCATGTCTTTCAAAATATCAACACTGAGTAAAGTTATTCCTAGCCCATCATGCTCAATCATTGATCCATTCACAAAACAAACTCAAATATTAGCTACATCCAATGCTCAAGTATGATCATAGTGCTCCCTAGTCGGTGCTTTATAAGAGAAGATGGAGACTCAAATAAAAATAAAAATGCATAAAGTAAATAGATAGGCCCTTCGTAGAGGGAAGCAGAGATTTGTAGAGGTGCCAGAGCTCAAAGCTTAAATTGGGAGATAATTTTTTTTGAGAGGCATACTTTCCTGTCAATGAAAACGACCGAGTAATTCCCGACACTTTCCCAGCAAGATACATCATAGGTGGTTCCCAAACATCAAAAAATAAACATTATTCCTTTTTCCACCATACTTTCACACTCCACGGCTAGTCGTGTCCATAGGTACCGTCCATACCAACACTTTCCAAGGAATTTATCATTTTACAACATAAAGTCAATTTCTTTTTCATTTCGGGACTGGGCATCCCTATTACCATCGTACTCTTGTGCAATGACAAGTGAAAAAACACTCATCTTGAGAATAACACATCTAGCATGGAAACTATTGGCCACCCCCTGCCGCCCCATGAGTAGTATGAGCACACAAAAAGAAATTCATTTTGAAAATTAGATGGCACATACAAATTTACTTAGAACGACACGGAAATACCGCATATAGCTAGGTATGGTGGACTCATATGGCAAAACTGGGTTTAGGAATTTTGAATGCACAAGTAGTATTTCTACTTAGTGCAAATGAAGGCTAGCAAATAGACTGAGAAGCATCCAACCAAGAAACAATAATTCACAGAAATGAGCATTGGGCATAACTAACACTGAATAATGCACCACAAGTAGGATGTAATTTCATTGCATAATTATTGACTTTCGTGCTTGCATAGGGAATCACAAACCTTACACCAATATTCTTACTAAAGCCTAATTACTCACCAACATGACTCACATATTACTATCATCATATCTCAAAACTATTACAAAGAATCAAGTTTATTTTGTGCAATGATCTTCATGTAATTTTTTTATTATATCCCTCTTGAATATCTATCACTTTGGGACTAAATTTCATATGTTGCAATTGCTTTTGGTAAGCTCAACAAATTTAAGTGAAGAACATGAGCATAAAAGATTTCATCTCTCAAAATAACCTAAGTGAAGCATGAGAGAATTTCTTCAAAAATTTGCTAACTCTCAAATAAGTCTAAGTGAAGAATGAGAATATTTCTCCAAAAATATAAAAGCACATCGTGCTCAAAAAGATATAAGTGAAGCACTAGAGCAATTCCATAGCTCAAAAAATGTAAGTGAAGCACATAGAGTAATTCTAACAAATCATAGTTAATTTTGGCTCTCTCAAATAGGTTTGTCCAGCAAGGATAGATGAGACAAACTAAAAAGAAAAACTAGTAAAGACTCGTATAATACAAGATGCTCCAAGCAAAACTCATGATATGTGATGAATAAAAATATAGCTCCAAGTAAAATTGCCGATGGTTGTTAGAAGAAAGAGGGGATGCCTTCTGGGGCATCCCCAAGCTTAGTTGCTTGGTTCCCCCTGAATATTAACTTGGGGTTCCATGGGCATCCCGAAGCTGAGGCTCTTTTCACTCCTTATTCTTTCATCCATCGTGATCTCACCCAAAACCTGAAAACTTGAATCACATAGAACTTAACAAAATCTTCGTGAGATCCATTAGTATAATAAAGCAAATCACCACTCTAAGTATTGTTGCAAACCCATTCATATTTTATTATTGCATTATATCTACTGTATTCCAACTTTACCATGGCTTATACCTTCAATACAATCCATAGATTCATCAAAATAAGCACACAAGGCAACGAAAATAGTATCATCAAAAACAGAACAATATGCAATAATCTAAACTCTAACCATACTTTCGTAACTGCAAAAATTCTAAAAAATTAGTACAACGTAGGAAATTTGTATATCAATCTTGTGTAAAAAGTTTAGAATTTTTTCATGCTCCTGTGAATTTAAACAATTTTGTTACTGGACGCAGAAGTTTCTGTTTGTCAACAAGATAAAATCAACTATCACCAAACATGATCCCAAAGGCTTTAATTGGCACAAACACTAACTAAAACATAATAAACACAAACATAACATTAGCATAATTGTGTGAACACTCAAAAACAGAAAGAAAAAGGCAAAAATAAATTTCATTCATTGGGTTGCCTCCCAACGAGCGTTATTGTTTTATGCCCCTAGCTAGGCATAATGCATAGATTCTAGTATTATCATCTTTAGTTTTCAACTCGTCAGTCACACAACTAGAATTCTTCAAGGAGTTAGCATGCATATTTTCAATAACAATACTTCTAGGAATAATATTGAAGAATTCATTCTTGCGAGTAGGGCCTTTCATCACTTCAACAAAATTGGGATGAATAGTAATCATTTTAAGATCTTCTTTGTTGTTATTAGAAGTGTCACCCTTGTTATTAGTTACTTGACTAGACTTGCAAAATTTTACATTAGTTTTTTCAATAGTTTTAGCAGAAGAAAAGGCCGAGCTTAAGTTACTAAATTTGTTTCCAACTTATCAATCCGAGAAGGACTTGCTTCTATTCTTTCGTTAACTATGGTTTCCTTTTCCCTTAGTAATTTAAAAACATCACCCGCTTTTGACGCAATTTTATCAGCAAGATTATGCATCCTTTTATCCAAAGTTTCAATTTGTTCCTTGGTGATCATCTTCTTTTCAATAGCATCTAATCTTTGCATAACATGCTCAAGACTTAAGATTGTTTCATTAATAATGATAGGTAGTGCACCCACTAGATCTCCCATGGTATTAAAAGCATCCAAAGATGGATACATCAAGAAATTCCCAATGGTAATCGTACCAAGGACGAATCTATACCAAGTGATAATGCCCACATAAAAACTGCGAAGAAGAACAACGATAGATTACTTACGAACAGATCTATTATGAGCATTGCAAATCCTATACCAAGCATCTTTTAGATTCTCCCCTTCCCTTTGTTTAAAATTAAGAACCTCGTTCTCGGGGGTACACAAAATAGAGGACGAACTAGCCATAATGACAAAGTAGGCAAGCAAGGTGATACGTCTCCAACGTATCTATAATTTTTGATAGCTTCATGCTATATTATCTACTGTTTTGGACTATATTGGGATTTATTTTCCACTTTATATTATTTTTGGGACTAACCTATTAATCGGAGGCCCAGCCCAGAATTGTTGTTTTTTTGCCTATTTCAGTGTTTCAGAGAAACAGAATATCAAACGGAGTCCAAATGGAATAAAACCTTCGGGAACGTGATTTTCTCACCGAACGTGATCTAGGAGACTTGGACCCTACTCCAAGGAGTCAAAGAGGCGGTCACGAGGGTGGGGGCGCCCCCCTAGGGCGCGCCCCCTGCCTCATGGGCCCCTCGGTGCTCCACCGACGTACTCCTTCCTCCTATATATACATACGTACCCCCAAACGATCAGAACAAGAGCCAAAAACCTAATTCCACCGCCGCAACTTTCTGTATCCACGAGATCCCATCTTGGGGCCTGTTCCGGAGCTCCGCCGAAAGAGGGCCGTCATCATGGAGGGCTTCTACATCATCATAGCCTCTCCGATGAAGTGTGAGTAGTTTACCTCAGAACTTCGGGTCCATAGTTAGTAGCTAGATGGCTTCTTCTCTCTTTTTGGATCTCAATACAAAGTTCTCCCCCTCTCTTGTGGAGATCTATTCGATGTAATCTTCTTTTTGCGGTGTGTTTGTTGAGACCGATGAATTGTGGGTTTATGATCAAGTCTATCTATGAATAATATTTGAATCTTCTCTGAATTCTTTTATGTATGATTGGTTATCTTTGCAAGTCTCTTCGAATTATCTGTTTGGTTTAGCCAACTAGATTGGTAGTTCTTGCCATGGGAGAAGTGCTTAGCTTTGGGTTCGATCTTGCGGTGTCCTTTCCCAGTGACAGAAGGGGCAGCAAGGCACGTATTGCATCGTTGCTATCGAGGATAACAAGATGGGGTTTATTTCATATTGCATGAATTTATCTCTCTACATCATGTCATCTTGCTTAAGGCGTTACTCTGTTTTTAACTTAATACTCTAGATGCATGCTGGATAGCGGTCGATGAGTGGAGTAATAGTAGTAGATGCAGAATCGTTTCGGTCTACTTGTCACAGACGTGATGCCTATATACATGATGATGCCTAGATATTCTCATAACTATGCTCAATTCTGTCAATTGCTCAACAGTAATTTGTTCACCAAACGTAGAATACTTATGCTCTTGAGAGAAGCCACTAGTAAAACCTATGGCCCCCGGGTCTATTCTCATCATATCAATCTCCATCACTTTATCTTGCTTTGCTTTTTTACTTTGCTTTTACTTTTTACTTTGCATCTTTATACCAAAAATACCAAAAATATTATATCTATCAGATCTCACTCTTGTAAGTGACCGTGAAGGGATTGACAACCCCTAATCGCGTTGGTTGTGAGTAGCTATCGTTTTGTGCAGGTACGAGGGACTTGAGCGTGGCCTCCTACTGGATTGATACCTTGGTTCTCAAAAACCGAGGGAAATACTTACGCTACTCTGCTACACAATCTCAAGACGTAGCAAGAAGGATTTCTGGCGCCGTTGCCGGGGCATCTACGCAAAAATTCAACATACCAAGTACCCATCACAATCCCTATCTCTCACATTACATTATTTTCCATTTGCCTCTCGTTTTCCTCTCCCCCACTTCACCCTTGCCATTTTATTCGCCCTCTCTCTCTCTCTATCCTCCCTCTCTATTTGCCTCTTTTGCCCGTTGGCTCTCATTTGCTCGTGTGTTAGTTTGCTTCTTTGTTGCGATGGCTCAGGATACTACCAAATTGTGTGACTTCACCAATACCAATAATAATGATTTCCTTAGCACTTCGATTGCTCCTCTTACCGATGCTGAATCTTGTGAAATTAATACTGCTTTGTTGAATCTTGTTATGAAAGATCAAGTCGCCGGCCTTCCTAGTGAAGATGCCGCTACTCATCTGAATAGCTTCGTTGATTTATGTGACATGCAAAAGAAAAAAGATGTCGATAATGATGTTGTTAAATTGAAGCTATTTCCTTTTTCGCTTAGAGATCGTGCTAAAGCTTGGTTTTCGTCTTTGCCTAAAAATAGTATTGATTCTTGGAACAAGTGCAAAGATTCTTTTATCTCTAAGTATTTCCCTCCCGCTAAGATCATCTCTCTTAGAAACGATATTATGAATTTTAAGCAACTTGATCATGAACATGTTGCACAAGCTTGGGAGAGAATGAAATAAATGATACGTAATTGCCCTACTCATGGTTTGAATTTGTGGATGATCATACAAAAATTTTATGCCGGATTGAATTTTGCTTCTAGAAATCTTTTAGATTCGGCCGCGGGAGGCACTTTTATGGAAATCACTTTAGGAGATTCTACTAAACTCCTAGATAATATTATGGTTCATTATTCTCAATGGCATACTGAAAGATCTTCTAATAAAAAAGTGCATGCAATAGAAGAAATCAATGTTTTGAGTGGAAAGATGGATGAACTTATGAAATTATTTGCTACTAAGAGTGTTTCTTCTGATCCTAATGATATGCCTTTGTCTACTTCGATTGAGAATAACAATGAATCTATGGATGTGTATTTTGTTGGTAGGAATAATTTTGGTAACAATGCTTATAGAGGGAATTTTAATCCTAGGCCATATCCTAGTAATCCTTCTAATAATTATAGGAATTCCTACAACAACTCTTATGAAAATTATAATAAGATGCCCTCTGAATTTGAGAATAGTTTTAAAGAGTTTATGAATTCACAAAAGAATTTTAATGCTTTGCTTGAAGAGAAATTGCTTAAAGTTGATGATTTGGCTAGAAACGTTGATAGAATTTCTCTTGAGGTTGATTCTTTAAATCTTAGATCTATTCCTCCTAAGCATGATATCAATGAGTCTCTCAAAGCCATGATAATTTCCATTGATGAGTGCAAGGAAAGAACCGCTAGGATGCGTGCTTCCAAGGATGCCTTTATTAAAGCGTGTTCTTCCAATTCCTATGAAAATCAAGATGAAGATCTAAAAGTTATTGATGTGTCTCCTATTAAATCTTTGTTTTGCAATATGAATCTTGATGAAACTGAATATGATCTTCCTTTACCTAGAAGGCGTTCTAAAAATTCGAAGTATTTAGATCTTAATGATGAAATTGATGAAAGTGGGATTGAAAGAAATAAAATTATACATGTTGCTAAACCCACTATATTGGATTTCAAGGAATTTAATTATGAAATTTGCTCTTTAATTTATTGTATTTCTTTGTTGCAATCCACATGCTTATAGTCAAAAATAAAGCCTTCACCAAACATATTGTTGATGCCTTGATGCAATCTTATGAAGAAAAACTTGAGTTGAAAGTTTCTATCCTAGAAAACTCTATGATGAGTGGGAACCAACTATTAAAATTAAAATTAAAGATCATGAGTTTTATGCTTTGTGTGATTTGGGTGCTAGTGTCTCCACTATTCCCAAGACTTTGTGTGATTTGCTAGATTTCCGTAATTTTGATGATTGCTCTCTAAACTTGCATCTTGCGGATTCCACTATTAAGAAACCTATGGGAAGGATTAATGATGTTCTTATTGTTGCAAATAGGAATTATGTGCCCGTAGATTTCATTGTTCTTGACATAGATTTCAATCCTTCTTGCCCTATTATTCTTGGTAGACCTTTCCTTAGAACGGTTGGTGCGATTATTGATATGAAGGAAGGGAATATTAGATTTCAATTTCCATTAAAAAGGGCATGGAACACTTTCCAATAAAGAAAATAAAATTACCATATGAAACTATCATGAGAGCCACTTATGGATTGCCTACCAAAGATGGCAATACCTAGATCTATCCTCGCTTTTATGCCTAGCTAGGGGCGTTAAACGATAGCGCTTGTTGGGAGGCAACCCAATTTTATTTTTATTCCTTGCTTTTTGATCCTGATTAGTAATAAATAAATTATTTAGCCTCTGTTTTGCATGTGTTTTTTGTGTTTAATTAGTGTTTGTGCCAAGTAGAACCGTTGGGAAGACTTGGGGAAAGTCTTGTTGAACTTGCTGTAAAAAACAGAAACTTTAGCGCTCACGAGAATTGCTGTCATTTTTATTTGAAGATCTCTATTTAGTTAATTATTTTTGAAGATGATTAATAGATAAATTCCTCACGTCCAGCAATTTATTTTAGGATTTTTGGGGTTCCAGATCTTGCGCTAGCTACAGATTACTACAGACTGTTCTGTTTTTTGACAGATTCTGTTTTTCGTGTGTTGTTTGCTTATTTTGATGAATCTATGGCTAGTAAAATAGTTTATAATCCATAGAGAAGTTGTAATACAGTAGGTTTAACACAAATATAAATAAAGAATGAGTTCATTACAGTAACTTGAAGTGGTCTTTTGTTTTCTTTCGCTAACGGAGCTCACGAGTTTTCTATTTTGAGTTTTGTGTTGTGAAGTTTTCAAGTTTTGGGTGAATTCTTCTGATGGATTATGGAACAAGGAGTGGAAAGAGCCTAATCTTGGGGATGCCCATGGCACCCCCAAGATAATCCAAGGACACCAAAAAGTCAAAGCTTGGGGATGCCCCGGAAGGCATCCCCTCTTTTCGTCCACTTCCATCGGTAATTTACTTGGAGCTATATTTTTATTCACCAACATGATATGTGTTTTGCTTGGAGCGTCTTGTATTATTTATGTATTTGTGTCTTAGTATGCAACAATCATCCTTGCTGTGCACACCTTTTGAGAGAGCCATACATGAATTAAAATTTGATAGAATACTCTATGTGCTTCACTTATATCTTTTGAGCTATGTAGTTTTGCTCTATGTGCTTCACTTATATCTTTTGAGCTATATAGTTTTGCTCCATGTGCTTCACTTATATCTTTTGAGCATTATAATTTTGCTCTATGTGCTTCACTTATATCTTTTGAGTGTTATAATTTTTCTCTATGTGCTTCACTTAGATCTTTTAGAGCACGGTGGTGGATTTGTTTTAAAGAAACTATTGATCTCTTATGCTTCACTTAAATTATTTTGAGAGTATCTTAATAGCATGGTAATTTTCTTAATAATAATATGCTTGGTATTCAAGATTTGTGAAACTTTCTTTTGAGTGTGTTGAATATTAAGAAATGATTGAAGCATGATAATTGTTTTGAGATATGGAGGTGATAATATTAAAGTCGTGCTAGTTGAGTAGTTGTGAATTCAAAGAATACTTGTGTTAAAGTTTGTGATTCCTGTAGCATGCACGTATGGTGAACCGTTATGTGATGAAGTCAGAGCATGATTTATTTATTGATTGTCTTCCTTATGAGTGGCGGTCGGGGACGAGCGATGGTCTTTTCCTACCAATCTATCCCCCTAGGAGCATGCGCGTAATACTTTGCTTTGATAACTTCTAGATTTTTGCAATAAGTATGAGTTCTTTATGACTAATGTTGAGTCCATGGATCATACGCACTCTCACCCTTCCACCTTTGCTAGCCTCTCTAATACCACGCACCTTTCGCCGGTATCATACACCTACCATATACCTTCCTCAAAACAGCCACCATACCTACCTATTATGGCATTTCCATAGCCATACCGAGATATATTGCCATGCAACTTTCCACCATCTAGTTCATCATGACACATTCATCATTTTCATATTGCTTAGCATGATCATGTAGTTGACATAGTATTTGTGGCAAAGCCACCGTTCATAATTTCTTCATACTTCTCACTCTTGATTCATTGCATATCCCGGTACACCGCCGGAGGCATCCATATAGAGTCATACTTTGTTTTAGAATCGAGTTGTAATCATTGAGTTGTAAATAAATAAAAGTGTGATGATCATCATTTAATAGAGCATTGTCCCAAAAAAGGGAGAAAGGCCAAAGAAAAAAAGAAGGCCCAAAAAAAGAAAATAGATAAAAAGGGGCAATGCTACTATCCTTTTACCACACTTGTGCTTCAAAGTAGCACCATGATCTTCATAGTAGAGAGTCTCTCATGTTATCACTTTCATATACTAGTGGGAATTTTACATTATAGAACTTGGCTTGTATATTCCAATGATGGGCCTCCTCAAGTGCCCTAGGTCTTCGTGAGCAAGCGAGTTGGATGCACACCCACTTAATTTCTTTTGTTGAGCTTTCATACATTTATAGCTCTAGTGCATCCGTTGCATGGCAATCCCTACTCACTCACATTGATATCTATTGATGGGCATCTCCATAGCCCGTTGATACGCCTAGTTGATGTGAGACTATCTTCCCCTTCTTTTTGTCTTCTCCACAACCACCATTCTATTCCACCTATAGTGCTATATCCATGGCTCACGCTCATGTATTGCGTGAAAATTGAAATTTTTTTGAAAAAGTTAGAGTATGAAACAATTGCTTGGCTTGTCATCGGGGTTGTGCATGATTTAAATATTTTGTGTGGTGAAGATAGAGCATAGCCAGACTATATGATTTTGTAGGGATAACTTTCTTTGGCCATGTTGTTTTGAGAAGACATAATTGCTTTGTTAGTATGCTTCAAGTATTGTTATTTTTATGTCAATATAAACTTTTGTCTTGAATCTTTCGAATCTGAATATTAATATCACAATTAAGAAGATTTGCATTGAAATTATGCCAAGTAGCACTCCGCATCAAAAATTCTCTTTTTATCATTTACCTACTCGAGGACGAGCAGGAATTAAGCATGGGGATGCCTGATACGTCTCCAACGTATCTATAATTTTTGATTGCTCCATGCTATATTATCTACTGTTTTGGACTATATTGGGCTTTATTTTCCACTTTTATATTATTTTTGGGACTAACCTATTAACCGGAGGCCCAGCCCAGAATTGCTGTTTTTTTGCCTATTTCAGTGTTTCGGAGAAACAGAATATCAAACGGAGTCCAAACGGAATAAAACCTTCGGGAACGTGATTTTCTCACCGAATGTGATCCAAGAGACTTGGACCCTACTCCAAGGAGTCAAAGAGGCGGTCACGAGGGTGGGGGCGCCCCCCCCCTAGGGCGCGCCCCCCTGCCTCGTGGGCCCCTCGGTGCTCCACCGACGTACTCCTTCCTCCTATATATACATATGTACCCCCAAACGATCAGAACAGGAGCCAAAAACCTAATTCCACCACCGCAACTTTCTGTATCCACAAGATCCCATCTTGGGGCCTGTTCCGGAGCTCTGCCGGAGAGGACCGTCATCACGGAGGGCTTCTACATCATCATAGCCTCTCCGATGAAGTGTGAGTAGTTTTCCTCAGACCATCGGGTTCATAGTTAGTAGCTAGATGGCTTCTTCTCTCTTTTTGGATCTCAATACAAAGTTCTCCCCCTCTCTTGTGGAGATCTATTCGATGTAATCTTGTTTTTGCGGTGTGTTTGTTGAGACCGATGAATTGTGGGTTTATGATCAAGTCTATCTATGAATAATATTTGAATCTTCTCTGAATTCTTTTATGTATGATTGGTTATCTTTGCAAGTCTCTTTGAATTATCCGTTTGGTTTGGCCAACTAGATTGGTAGTTCTTGCCATGGGAGAAGTGCTTAGCTTTGGGTTCGATCTTGCGGTGTCCTTTCCCAGTGACAGAAGGGGCAGCAATGCACGTATTGCATCGTTGCCATCGAGGATAACAAGATAGGGTTTATTTCATAATGCATGAATTTATCTCTCTACATCATGTCATCTTGCTTAAGGCGTTACTCTGTTTTTAACTTAATACTCTAGATGCATGCTGGATAGCGGTCGATGAGTGGAGTAATAGTAGTAGATGCAGAATCGTTTCGGTCTATTTGTCACGGATGTGATGCCTATATACATGATCATGCCTAGATATTCTCATAACTATGATCAATTCTGTCAATTGCTCAACAGTAATTTGTTCACCCACCATAGAATACTTATGCTCTTGAGAGAAGCCACTAGTGAAACCTATGGCCCTCGGGTCTATTCTCATCATATCAATCTCCATCACTTTAATCTTGCTTTGCTTTTTACTTTTCTTTTACTTTTTACTTTGCATCTTTATACCAAAAATACCAAAAATATTATATCTATCAGATCTCACTCTCGTAAGTGACCGTGAAGGGATTGACAACTGTAACGCCCTCGATGCGGCTATATCTCCCACGTGTTGAAGCACGACTTAGAGGCATAACCGCATTGAAAGCAATGTCGCAAGTGAGGTAATCTTCACACAACCCATGTAATACATAAGGGAAAAGATACATAGTTGGCTTACAATCGCCACTTCACACAAATACATGAATAAAGCATTACAACATCCAAATACAATCGAGGCCCGACTACGGAACCAAAATAAAAGAAGAACCCCAAAAGCGACAAGGTCCCCGATCGACCCCAACTGGGCTCCACTACTGATCAACTAGAACGAAACAACACAAAGGACAAGATCTTCATCGAGCTCCTCCTTGAGCTTGGTTGCGTCACCTGCTCGGTTCAACGGCACCTGAAAACTGGTTTTGGAAGTATCTGTGAGTCACGGAGACTCGGCAATCTCACACCCTCGCGATCAAGACTATTTAAGCTTATAGGTAAGGTAAAGGTATGAGGTGGAGCTGCAGCAAGCGACTAGCATATATGGTGGCTAACCTATTCGCAAAAGAGAGCGAGAAGAGAAAGCAAAAGCACGGTCGAACAACTATGATCAAGAAGTAATCCTAGAACAACCTACGTCAAGCATAACTCCAACAACCGTGTTCACTTCCCAGACTCCGCCGGAAAGAGACCATCACGGTTACACACGCGGTTGATGCATTTTAATTAAGGTCAACTTTAGGTTTTCTACAACCGTACATTAACAAATTCCCATCTGCCCATAACCGCGGGCACGGCTTTCGAAAGTTCAAATCCCTGCAGGGGTGTCCCAACTTAGCCCATCACAAGCTCTCACGGTCAACGAAGGATATTCCTTCTAGCGGGAAGACCCGATCAGACTCGGAATCCCGGTTACAAGACATTTTGACAATGGTAAAACTAAACTAGTAACACCGCCCGAATGTGCCGACAAATCCCGATAGGAGCTGCACCTATCTCGTTCTCAGGGCAAACTCAGATGAGCGCTCCATACAACTAAAACCAAACCTCGAGTTTCCCCGAGGGGGCGCTGCACAGGACTCTAGTTTGGACCAACACTCAGAGGAGCACTGGCCCGGGGGGGTAAAATAATGATGACCCTCAGGAGCGTGACTCCCAGGGGAAAAGAAAAGGCTAGGTGGCAAATGGTAAAACCAATGTTGGGCATTGCTGGAGGAGTTTTATTCAAGGCGAACTATCAAGGGGTTCCCATAATAGCCCAACCGCATAAGGAACGCAAAATCCGGGAACATAACACCGATATGACGGAAACTAGGGCGGCAAGAGTGGAACAAAACACCAGGCATAAGGCCGAGCCTTCCACCCTTTACCAAGTATATAGATGCATTAATTAAATAAGAGATATTGTGATATCTCAACAAGTAAACATGTTCCAACAAGGAACAACATCTCCATGTTTCAACAAGGAACAAACTTCAATCTTCACCTGCAACTAACAACGCTATAAGAGGGGTTGAGCAAAGTGGTAACATAGCCAAACAACGGTTTGCTAGGACAAGGTGGGTTAGAGGCTTGGCTCAACAATATTGGAGGCATGATAAGCAAGTGGTAGGTATCGCAGCATAGGCATAGCAAAAGAGCGAGCAACTAGCAAGCAAAGATAGAAGTGATTTCGAGGGTATGGTCATCTTGCCTGAGATCCCGCAAGGAAGAAGAACGAGTCCATGAAGAAGACAAACGTACGTTGTCGAACGAATCCTCACAACACGACGTTACCGGATTACCGAGACGAAGTACACCGGAAAGAAAGCAAACAACATAGTAATCAACCACTACAACAACATGGCACGATGCGCAAACAAGTATGATGCATGTCCGGTTTAATGAGGCATGGCATGACAAAGTGCACAAACAATCCTACAAATTAAATGGAGCTCATTATGCAACGGAGTTGCATATTGAAGAAAACACCACATGACTTATTTAGTTCTCTCTCGTTTATGTACCCAACAAGATTAAATGTTGTTAGCATGGCAAGAGGGTGAAGCAAATGAAAACTACCTATCTAGTCAAGTTTAAATGAGGCGGAAACAACGAACAAGAATTCTGGAAAATCCTCATATGCATATATTAGGTTTGGTACTGTTCTGCCCTAAACATAATTTTATATTTGTTAAACATGCAAATTGATACCACCATGTTAAACTAGGCATTTTTCTACCCCATTTACATATAAAGTTTATTAAATTCCGAGTTGCGGTTATTTAGTTATGAATAAAAGCATTTTAGCAAGTTATTTAAGAAAATTTAAACAAACAGCATTTTAAGAATTTCAAACATGGATGAAAGTTGGATATTATTAAACTAGATGAAATTCTAAGCAAGTTTCATATTAAGTTTGTTTTAATCCGATGCACGGTTATTTACTTGTGAGCAAATTAAAATAATGGCATCCTCCTGTAATTATGCATGCATTGGAAAGAAAAAAACGCACAGACTGGAAAAAAATCTACACGGGCTGAAACTGGATCTGGCAAGGGTTGCTCACATTGGGCCAAGCCCATCTGAGCCTAGAGGCGCATGGCGCGGTGCGGGCAGGCCGCGGAGGAGGCTGGGCCCTCCTGGCGCTGGCGCGGAACTGGGCCTCGCATGGCCCGGCTGGCCCACGCGCGGAGGCGAATGGTGCTGGGGGTCGCCGTCCTCCTCTGCTCGATGCAGAGCCAGAACCAGGCGCGGTGGCGCCCGCCGGCGATGTGGAATGATGGCGCAGCAGGGAAGAGCTCCGGCGAGGTCGGGGATGGATGGATCCGGCCTTGGAGCATCGGACCTGACGACGAGGACGGTCAGGGGAACGAGCGGCGAAGGTGGTGGACTCCGGCGAAGGTCAACGAGGCGAGGGCGAGTGGAACTTCATCTACGATGGCGCCCTGCGCGGGAGAGAGAGAGAGAGAGAGACGTGAGCGAGAGGGAGGACAGAGGAAAGGAGAGAGACGGATCTGGCCTGGGGTCACCGGCGGCGGCTCCGGGTCGCCGGAGTTCATCCCGGTGCGGTACGAGGCGATTCCAGCGACGGGCACGAGCGGGGGGAGCATCGGGCTCTCTCGACCCTGGTCAGGGACGGCGGCGCGGTGCGGGCGCCTCGGCCCAGAATGGCCCGGGGCGGGCCTCGGATGGGCCTGGCAGGGACCGAGGCGATGAGGGCGCGGGGAGGCGACGTGGCGGCTTCCCGTTGGCTGCGGGCGTCCCGCGTGGTGGGGGCTGGCCACCAGGATGGCGCCAAGTGGCAAGGATGAGGTGGCCAGCGGCGGAAATAGAGGAGAGGAGGTGGGAGGCAGCTGGCTGATGATTGGGGGCACGGATTTCGAGGAGGAGGAAGGAGAAGGCCCAAAATGGCATGGAGGGGGTCTATATAAGGTAAGGGGGCTAGGGTTAGGGGGTTTGAGGACGTTTCGAAGCCGTTCGATCTCGACCGGACGACCTGGAGCGGAGGGGGTTAGATAGGTGGGCTAGTGGGCTGTGCTAGAGAGAGATGCGCTAAGAAGAGAGGAGAGAGAGGCCCGGCAACAGTTTTTGGAGACCGAAAACGTCTGACGTTAGACCGACTATAATGCCGCTATAGTTTAACGGTTGGGCTATCAAATGAGCTCCGAATGCGATGAAACTTGGCAGGCGACCTACTAACAACATAACAACACCACATGCCAACTTTCATCCCATTCCGAGAACATTTTCCGGCCACTTATAAAATACTATTTCGGACATTCCGCTGGCGCGTGCAAGTGTGTCTGGGCTCAGAACGGGCAATGGAGAGAACTGTTGGAACCCGGACGGATGCAAGTTTTGAAAAACATGATGATGCAATGCATATGATGACATGATATGGAATGCATGACACGTAAGCAAAAGACAAGGCAACGCAGCGAATAACTGGAAGACACCTGGCACATCGGTCTCGAGGCGTTACAACAACCCCTAATCGCCTTGGTTGCGAGTAGCTATCGTTTTGTGCAGGTACGACAAACTTGAGCATGGCTCCTACTGGATTGATACCTTAGTTCTCAAAAACTGAGGGAAATACTTACGCTACTCTGCTGCATCATCCCTTCCTCTTCGGGGAAAACCAACGCAAGCTCAAGACGTAGCACAAGGTTGTAAGCAAAAAGATAGATCTGACGAGAAAAAGGCGAACGAAAAAGAAGGCGAATAAAAAGGCAATTTTTGTGAAGTGGGGGAGATGAAAACGAGAGAAAAATGGTAAATAATGTAAATTGCAAGGAGATGAGATTTGTGATTAGGAACCTGATAGATGTTGATGATGTCTCCCCGGCAAACGGCGCCAAAAATTACTTTGACGTGGCTAGAGACTGTGTCGGTATTTCCCCAAAGAGGAAGGGATGATGCAACACAGCTACGGTAAGTATTTCCCTCAGTTGTGAAACCAAGGTATCAAACCAGTAGGAGAACCAAACAACACCATGTAAACGGTACCTTCATACAAAGAACAAATACTTGCAACCTGACGTGTAAGAGGGGTCGTCAATCCCTCCTCGGTAAAAATATAGATAAATTTGTATGAATTTAGGTAAACAAATCTGAATAAAACACGAAATAAAATAAGTAAAGAAAATGTGCAGCAATGTATTTTTGGGTTTTTGAAATAATAGATCTGAAAATAAATATGGCAAAAGATAGATCGGAAAGCAAATATGATAAAAGATAGACCCGGGGGCCGTAGATTTCACTAGTGGCTTCTCTCAAGAAAAGAGCGCATGGTGGTTAAACAAATTACTGTTGGGCAATTGATAGAAGAACAAATAATTATGACGATATCCAAGGCAATGATCATGTATATAGGCATCACGTCCAAGATTAATAGACCGACTCCTGCATACATCTACTACTATTACTCCACACATCGACCGCTATCTAGCATGCATCTATTGTATTAAGTTCATGGAGAAACGGATTATGCAATAAGAAAGATGACATGATGCAGACAAGATCTATTCATGTCGAAATAGACCCCATCTTTTTATCCTTAATAGAAACGACACATGTGTGCCTTGCTACCCCTTCTGTCACTGGGTGAGGACACCGCAAGATCGAACCCATCACAAAGCACCTCTTCCCATTGCAACAAAAATCAATCTAGTTGGCCTAACTAAACCAAAGATTCGGAGAAGAAATACAAGGCTATATAAAGATCATGCATATAAGAGAAGAAAACTCAAATAATATTCATGGATAAAAATCTGATCATAAACTCGAACTTCATCGGATCCCAACAAACACATTGCAGAAAGTCATTACATCAAATAGATCTCCAAGAGACCATTGTATTGAGAATCAAAAACAGAGAAGAAGTCATCTAGCTAGTGCCTACCGACCCATAGGTCTATGGTGAACTACTCACGCATCAATGGAGGAGCACCAATGAGGATGATGAACCCCTTCGTGACCGTGTTCCCCTCCGGTGGAGTGCCTGAATAGGGCTCTAGATTGTATCTTGTGGTTTTGGAACTTGCGGCGGCTGGAACTGTGTTTCGTTGACTCCCCTAGGGTTTCTGCAACATTTGGGTATTTATAGAGTAGAGAGGCGGTGCATCGGAGCTTCGTGGTCCCCATGATACATCAGGGCACGCCTGGGCTCCTGGGCGCACCCTGGTGTATCGTTGTCCCCACGGGCCTTCCCTCGTATGCTTCCTTGGCTCCCAAGTTGTCTTCTGGTCCAAAAAACACCAAAAAGTTTCGCTACGTTTGGACTCCGTTTGATAGGGATACTTTGCGAAGTAAAAAACAAGAAAAAAACAGCAACTGGCACTAGGCTCTATGTCAATAGTTAGTCCCAAAAAATAATATAAAGTTGCTATAAAATGAATATAGAACATCCAAGATTGATAATATAACAGCATGGAACAAGCAACAATTATAGATACGTTAGAGACGTAACAACCAGCGCCAGATGATTGTCGACATCATCCTCCAAGTGCTCCTGATTAACCATGTGCTCATCCTTGTCGTCCAAATTAATCGCTAGATTCATGTCTGCCTGAGCACGATGAGTGATGATCTCCAAATCCCTGATAGCCCTCATCTTGTGGATCCTTGTCCTGTGCAATGATCTCCAATCCCCCCTGATAGCCCTCCTCTTGTGCATCCTCCCATGTCATGATCTGCAACCCCCCTGGTAGCTCTCCTCTTCTTCATCCTCCTCCTTGTCGCTATCTCCTCCTTCGTCACCTCGTCGATGACCTGGATAATAGACAAATTCACCAGCCCTTCTGCTTCTTGATTCGGCAAGGAGAGGCGGGAGAGGTGCTCGTACCAGCAGGCTCGCTGTCGACGATCTTGAGTCTGCATCGCCTCTCGCATTGCCCACAGGAGAATCTCAATTGGGACTGCCCCTTGCCTTTAGCAAGTAACCACCCGCGCTCGTGCGTCATCACTTCCAGCGCTAGGACTAGTGAGTCCATCACGAGAGATTTCGCGCTCAGAAACTAGGAGCATATCTCCTTGCACTTGGCCAGCAAAAGCTCATCCCCGACGCAAAACAACTCCATCACCCTCTTCCAGCTTGGACCTCCTTACCATCAATCAAACACCAACTTTGCAAATCAAATAATTAAAAACAAATTAGAGTATTGTGATCAAATTCACCACCAAACAATCTAAAATGGGCTACATTCAATAAAACCTAATTTCTAGGGTTTTCTATTTAAAAACTAGCTGCCACTTGTACTGCTAGCAGGAATCCAATACTAAATCAATGTCCATACTGATTGCAAACTTGAGCAATTCGACGCATGACAATTCAATCGCTCAATCACCTATTCAATCGACTTATAACCGGATCCTCATTGCTAGGGTTTCGTTTAGAAACATACCGGTCGGCCAATGATCTCGAATGATTCCGGCATATGGGAGGAAGGGCTGCCGGTAGAAGCACTACGCTCTGCCATCGGAGCTCAGGCAAACGGTCGAAATGGCCGTCGGGGTTGCTAGGGGGCATGGTGGCAGTGGCGTGGGCTGCATGGGTATGTGGTAGCTCACTCGGGGTTGGGCTAATTTAGGCAAAATAAAGTGATAGGTCAACGAGCCAGGTCCCACTCGTCATAAGCGGTCGCGGCCCACCTATCATACGGGGCCCACCTATCCTAAGATCTGCGTCCCTACGCGTCAGTAACTAAGCAGGTAACGGTCAACTGCTTTGACCAGGTGGCAAGGCTCTGTTTGGGTCTTTGTGAGCATGGGGTGAGTAGTGGAGGGAAAAACAGAGCACAAGTTAGAAGGTCGGGAAAAATTGAGCACAATTAAGGAAGGAGGGGCACAGAAATAGAAATCCCTATAGCTAATGTTATATTATATACTATAACTATTATGGTTCTCAAACATGCGATAACCGGGATTCAGAGGAAAACTCATATGCACGTGTTGACTTATAAACGTAAAATAAGATTCATGGTCTTGCCTCTAGGACTAGATCAAGTGTTGCATGATGGTTCTGTTTTCTTGATCATCGGCATAGTAAAATGTAACGTGGATGTCAGCAACATTAAGGGCAGGATGTTTGAAGAACATTCATGTTGAATTGACCCAAGTTGTATACTTGTATGATACACCAAGAGATGAAATCGTCACAAATCTATAGTCCATAACACGGGAAAGTTAGCGTATGCACAATTCCTAAGACCATAGTAGTATCAAGTCACTCCATAATGGACGATGCACTTTGTGGTTGTTCTAACATCAATCGTAACATGGTGATCATACCAACAACTTACAGGTTCATCAGAAACGTATGATGAGGGACTAGATAGCTCGTGACTGAGATTTTTTCCTCCTACGACAGATATATATTCTTAGGGCCCTCTCAGTGTGACGACATCCATAATCTTCTGGCCATACAGAGTGTGACTTGAACACGGGGATGCCAAAACATGAGAACAAGAAAAGAGAACAAAATTGATAACGAGGGAGTGGTATAGTGAGCATGTATTTGACTCACGGGGATGCCAATATATCTCGCCTCGGGTTTTGTAAAGTATTGTGAAGAAAAAAGAATAGAACACGGTGTCTAAAGGTTCACTTGATAAACATTCATGTATATATGGGTCAATATGGATGTCCATGGTTTCGCTATTGATCATTGATCGAAAGGTTTTTTAGTCATGTCTATATTTCACCGAACCTGTAGTGTAACACGCTTAAGAACCTTTGATATGTTGAGTAGTCGAGGAGTTAGGAGCATAGGAAAATATCTCCAAAAAGTTTCGGAGATATCATAAGTTGTTTCGACAGTGAATCTGAAGAGTTTGGGAGAAACCAAAAGCGTTTTGGAGAAAATCGGATAGGTGAAAACATTATGGAGGATGTAACCGGAATTTACCGGGAGCCCCTGAAAATATTATAGGCGACATGGCTTGCCCAGAATAGGCTAGTCCTATTAGGAGGCAGCCACATTAAGGCCCATGTAGGTGGCGCCCTCCCTTTTTTCCTTGATGTCCAAGTGAAGAGGTGCGGCTAGGGTTTTGGGAGGGGCCCCACCTCCTTGGCCGCCGTCCCAAGGGGGGGAGGCCCCTCATCCAAGTGTGGCCTCCCCCTACTCCACCTATATATACCCATGGGGGCGCCCCCTATTGCGACACAATTTCGTGTGCATCTCGGGTGCCCCCTCCCCCCCTCTAGTTTCTTCAAGATAGTTCTTCTCCCCAAAGGGCTGCTCCTCCCTCCTCTTCTACTTAGGAAACATCAAGCTCTAGATGGTGAAGCATTGTCGGATCACTGGTGTCGTACACGTGCAATCCATAGAGGGATCATGCATTTGATTCTTGTTCAAGGGACCTGTTCGTGGATGGTTCGAAGGACTTCAAGATGATTGTTAAAACTAAATAACTCTTGTGTTTATTAGGGAATAATCCCCGCTCCTTCCTAGATGTGCGGTTGCACACTTCCAGCAACCTTCACGGCGGTTTCTGGAATTGCATCTCTACGAACCATCGTGTCCCTCCGAGGCAACTGTTCCCATTGTATATAAGGCTGCTGCCAATGCATAGGTGCTTAGATGAGGTGCTAATCGCATTAAATAGCTTAGCAACTATACTCCCCAATGCATAGGTGCTTAGCTTATGGTTGCTAAGCTTGCTTCATTTAATGATTTAGCAACTAAAGCTCTTCATGTATTGGTGGGCTCCCTTCTTTTAAATGTTTTGCCTAGGTTCACGCGCTTAGCATTGGTTCTTCCTGGGTCATCACACTCATCTCTCTTCTCTTAAATAACTTGTCACATCAGATTGTTTTGCCTACGTGAAAAGCTTAGCACCTGTACAAGGTGAAGCATTGGGAGGGGCCTAAGTGCTCATTCATCATCAATAAAGGGTGGTTCGAATCATTTGTTCCCTTGTCTCTCTCGATACAATTTTATTCATCACACGTTATCAGCATGCTCCCGACTGAGCGATTCCAGTGTGGAGAGCCCTTCCCGGGCGGCGGCAGCCGAGGCCACGGCTCTCATCCGACCCTCTGCAGCGACTCCCTCCGCCAACGGTGATGCCCGTGTAAATTGGGTTGGAAGCGTTGAACCCTTTGTCTCGGGCCGCATGTTTATATATAATGGCTATGCCTTGGAGTACAAGAAGAGATCAAGAAGATCGATCTCAGGTGGTTCAGTACAGGAGGTTAACGAGGAGAGGAAAGAAAGGAGATAGAGATAGATTACAATTTGAATGAAACTATCCTATACATATTCTAACACTCCCCCTCAATCTAAACCTCATGAACTTCGACCAAGGTTGAGATTGTACTTGAACTCATCTAACTTCCTCATAGTGAGAGGCTTTGTGAATCCATCAGCAAGTTGATCTCCAGTAGGAATGAACTGAATTTCGAGGAGCTTTCTAGCTACTCTTTCTCTGACAAAGTGGAAATCACCTTCCATATGCTTTGTGCGTGCATGAAAAACAGGATTAGCTGACAGATAAGTTGCACCAATATTATCACACCACAATCTGGCTGCTTTTGGAGTCTTAATTCCAAGTTCATAAAGCAATGTCTGTATCCACATTACTTCAGCTGTAGCATTTGCCAAAGCTTTGTATTCAGCCTCAGTACTTGATCTAGAGACTGTAGCCTGCTTTCTTGTACTCCATGACACAAGATTGGATCCCAGAAATACAGCAAATCCACCAGTTGACCTTCTATCATCAATACATCCTGCCTAGTCTGCATCAGAGTAGGCAGTAACAAGCATAGAAGAAGACTTGGTAATTTGAAGTCCAAGTCCCTTTGAAAACTTAAGGTACCTCAAAATCCTCTTAACTGCAGTCCAATGAGTAGTGATAGGAGCATGTAAATACTGACATACCTTGTTGACAGCATAAGAAATGTCAGGGCGTGTAAGTGTCAAATATTGCAATGCACCCACAACACTCCTGTAGTTTGTTGCATCCTCTGACCCAAGTGGCTCTCCACTTTCAACAGAGAGTTTTTCAGAAGTTGAGATAGGTGTACTCACAGGTTTACATTTTTCCAAACCTACTCTCCTGAGTATGTCAGATGTGTATTTTCCCTGTGTCAGAAGTATACCATCTCTTATCTGTTTGACCTCGATACCAAGAAAATAATGAAGATCTCCCAAGTCCTTGAGGGCAAATTCTAACTTAAGATCCTTAAGCAAACAAGTGGTGGCACTTGAACTCGAGCTAGCAGCAATAATATCATCAACATAAACCAGCACAAAAATAGTGACATTTCCTTTATTGTAAAAGAACAAGGACGTGTCTGCTTTGGATGGTACAAATCCAAGTTGTTGTAGTTGCATGCTCAATCGTGAATACCAAGCTCTTGGCGCCTGTTTTAAACCATATAGAGCTTTATCCAACTTACAAACATAATGTGGTGTACCTTTGTTTTCATAACCTGGTGGCTGCCGCATGAACACCTCTTCCTCAAGAACACCATGAAGAAATGCGTTCTGAACATCTAGCTGTCTTAAGCTCCAACCTCTGGAAACAGCAATACACAAGACAAGTCGAATTGTGGCTGATTTAACAACTAGACTAAAAGTATCCTCATAGTCAATCCCAAACCTTTGCTTAAAACCTTTAGTAACTAATCTAGCCTTGTACCTGTCTATGCTTCCATCTGACTTCCTTTTTATCTTGTACACCCATTTACAATCAATAACATTCATTCCACTTTTTGATGGTACTAGGTGCCATGTTTTATTTTTCATAAGTGCATCATACTCACTATCCATGGCCTCTTTCCAATCTTTGTGAGCAAGGGCATCAGCAAGATTAACTGGTTCACCAGTAGTAGTGAGAAAAGCACGTTTTTTATCATACCTAATGGTACCATCTTTGTATTCCTTTTCCTTGGTAATACATGATTGTGACCCTGTGTGACGCCGAGGAACAATTTGTGCAGCAGAAGATGCGTCCATAGAAGATCCAGCGTCCTGTACACGTCCAGCAGCCACGGGATCGCATGCCGTCTCTTCTGCAGACAGAATCGGCCTCGGGATTGATCCACCAGCAGAAGCGGGCCGCGTGTCGCCTAAGGACTCCACACGGGTGGACGTGCGCATCGGGGCCCGTGGGCTGGACCCAGCCGCGGTCGCTCGGTCGGGTGGCTGGTCGGCCACCCCCGCGGACCGTGGGCTCGTGGCAAGCGGGGATTCGCCTCCAGCCCCTCCTACGCTGGTGGGCTCCACACGGTCACTATTGGCCACCGGGTCGCGCGCCGTCTCCGAATGCAGGTGGACAGGATCCTCCTCGGATCATGCGCCAATGATTGCGCTGGCGCTAGCGCCAGGATTCACTTGGGATCGCGCGCCAGATTGCCTGCTGCCGCCAGAATCCTCCTCGTGATCAGCAACACCTGTATTGTCTGTTTCTGGACACATAAAATCATGAGCTGCATTTGTACATACATCATTAGGGCTGCAATTTTCTACAGATTTGTTCACATGGTCAGCTACAGATAATTCACCCCCGTGATCAGATAGTGTGTCAAGATCCGGAAGAAGTGCTATTTTAGCACGGAGAAGAGCGCCTGTGTTGGGATGAAGCTTGGCAAACGGAAAGAGAGTTTCATCAAAAATTACATCTCGAGAAATATATATACGTCCGGTGGAAATTTCTAGGCACTTGTATCCCTTGTGTAGATTACTATAGCCTAGAAAAACACATTGAGTGGAACGGAATTCAAGTTTGTGATGATTATACGGACGTAAGGTCGGGTAACAAGCACACCCAAAAGTTTTGAGAGAGTTGTAGTCTGGTTTTTGATGGTAGAGACGTTCCAAAGGAGTGGAGTTGCCAATAACTTTACTTGGAAGACGATTAATGAGATATGTTGTTGTAATAAAAGCTTCATCCCAATATTTTAGAGGCATAGACGCATGAGCAAGTAGAGAGAGTCCAACTTCAACAATGTGGCGGTGTTTGTGCTCGGCAGAACCATTCTGTTGATGAGCATGAGGACAAGACACATGGTGCTGAATTCCTATGCTACGGAAGAAAGAGTTGAGTTTTTCGTACTCCCCTCCCCAGTCACTTTGGACTGTTACAATTTTTCTGTTAAAGTGTCTTTCAACCAGTTTATGAAATTCTTGAAAGACAGAGAAAACCTCAGATTTATATTTGAGTAAATAAATCCAAGTGAACTTGCTATAATCATCAATAAAACTAACATAGTATTTATTTCTTCCAAAGGAATCTCTTGCATGACCCCATACATCACTGAAAATAAGCTCTAAAGGAGCATGAGACACACTATTTGACTTTGGATAAGGAAGTTGGTGGCTCTTGGCACACTGACAAGCTTCACAAACTGACTCACTATTTTGACTATGTGACAAAGAAAGTTTGTCTTTATTGACTACTTGTTTAACTATGGTTGATGATGGGTGTCCTAATCTTTGATGCCACCTTTCCAAGGAGGGCTTAGTGGCAGAATAAACTTGACGCCGATTGCGACTGAGTGCTCCAGATGTAATGGGGTAGAGCCCTCCAACGCATCTACCGTGATGAAGAAGTTCCCTTGTTGCCCGGTCCTTTATAAAAAAAGTAACGAGGGTGAGTTTCAAAGAAGACGTTATTGTCAGTGGCTAGCCGAGACATGGATGCAAGATTTTTATCAGCTTGTGGGACATGAAGAACGTCTTTAAGAACTAGATCACGTTTAAGGTTGGGGGAATTAATGTAAGCTTGTCCAATGTGACAAATATCCATACCTCCACCACTTGCCGCAGTGTGAATCTGATCGCCACCATGGTATCTCTCACGAAGTGCAAGTTTCTCTAACTCGCTGGTGACACGATCTGTTGCACCTGAGTCCACGTACCAGACGCCGTCTCCTCCTCCTTCACGTATGGTAGCAACAACATGACGAGCGTCGGGGACGAAGTCTTCATCATACCTGTGCCAACAGTCCATGACCTCATGGCCTGACTTTTTGCACAGCTGACAACGAGGGAGGCGATTTGAGGAGGAGCAGTGGCTGTTGTTGTTGTTGAAGCCGCCACCGCCGGAGTTGTTGCCACCACCAGAACGAGCACCCTCGCCCTTGTAGTTGCTGCGGCCGCGTCCGCCGCCGTTGGAGCTGCGGTTATGTCCCTGGTGACCGCGCCCACGGCCGCACCCGCGAGCCACCGAGTTGACGGAGGACTGCCTGATGTTGGTGCCGTGGAGGAGGGCGAGGCGAGCATCAAAGCTCAAGAGTTGGCTGTACAGCTCCTGAACCAAGACCGGCTCAACCCTAGCAGACAGAGCGGACATGACTAGATTGTAGTCCAGATCGAGGCCAGCCATGATCTTGGATACTATCTCTGGATCGGGAAGAGGAACTCTGGTGCAGCATGCAACTTCATCTGTAAGGGTTTTAATTTTGCCAAGATATTCTGCCATGGACATGTTACCTTTCTTCAAGTTTGTGAGCTCGATGCGGGTGTTGATGGCCTGACTCTGGCTCTGGGCGGCGAACATGGCGTTGATGGCGCTCCAGACCTCTGCTGGCGTCTGGAGGGTGGCAACTTGAGCGAGAATCTCACAGGACAAAGATCCCATTAGATATCCCTGGAGTTGCTGCTGCTGCGTGTACCAGAGGGTTCGGGCGAAGTTGACGATCTGTTCGTCTTTTCCATCTTTGGTGATGGTGAGGGTGGTCGGTGGTTCCTGGCTCATCCCATCAAGGTGGCGCTCCATCTGTGCGCTTCGGATTTGTGGGAGCACGACGGCCTTCCATAAGAGGAAGTTTCCCCTTGTTAGCTTCTCCTGTGGGGGCGGTCCGAGAGGAATAGAGCTGTTGCTAGATGATGATGCGAAGGTGGAGGCCATGGAGGAGGAAAGCGCGCTCGTGGTGGAAGATATAGAGGAGACTAATGCCCTTAAGATCATCAAGAGTATATCCAATAGTGGCACGGTGCTTCTTCAGAGTTTTCAATAATCACTTTTCTTCATGCTCTGAAAGGTTAGAACTAATAATAACAGGATATATCTTATTTTCATCAAGATAAGCATATTTCAAAGTATTAGGTAATTGTTTAAGCTCAAACACGGGATCACCCTTGGGTGGATTTTGATAGGCAAAACTGTGTTTCAAAACAGGCCCTTGATTAAAGAACATTTCATCTAATTCCTTTCTTTCATTCATAACCATATCATTCTCATGGTCTAGCAAATATTGTTCTAAAGGATCGGTAGGAGGCACGGCAATAGAACCAAGACCTATAATTTCGTCCTTACTAGGCAATTCTTTATCATGGGGTTGTCTATGAAACTTAGAGAAATTAAAATCATGAGACACATCCCCAAAACTTACAGTAACAATTTCCTTCTCACAGTATATCTTAGCATTAACAGTGTTCAAGAAAGGTATACCAAATATAATGGGACAAAAATCATCTGGTGGGGAACCAAGAACAAGAAAATCAGTAGGGTATTTTATTTTCCCACACAAGACTTCAACATCTCTACAAATCCCAATTGGTGATGTAGTATCTCTATTAGCAAGCTTAATAGTAACATCAATATCTTCTATCTCAACAGGTGCAATATCATTCATAATTTCTTGATATAAAGTAAAACGAATTGAACTCACACTAGCACCCACATCACATAAGCCATGATAACAATGATCTCCTATTTTAACAGAAATAACAGGCATGCCAACAATAGGTCTATGTTTATCTTTAATATCGGGTTTAGCAATCCTAGCAGCTTCATCACAGAAATAAATAACATGCTCATCAATATTATCAACCAAGAGATATTTAACCATAGCAATACTAGGTTCAACTTTAATTTGTTCAGGGGTGTGGGTGTTCTAGTATTACTCTTACAAACCACAGCTGAAGCTTTAGAATGATCCTTAATCCTAACAGGAAAAGGTGGTTTCTCAATATAAGCAGTAGGAACAATAGGATCAAAATTATAAATAACAGTTTCTTCTTTGACTTTAATAGGTTCTACTACTTTCACTTGAATGGGAGGATGATATTTAAACCACTTCTCCTTAGGGAGATCAACATGAGTAGCAAATGATTCACAGAAAGAAGCTACTATCTCAGAGTCAAGTCCGTATTTAGTGTTAAATTCATGAAAAGCATTGGTATCCATAAAAGAATTAACACAATCAAACTTAAGGTTTATACCTGACTCATTACCTTCATTGAGATCCCAATCTTCAGAGTTGCATTTAATTCTTTCCAATAAATCTCATTTGAATTCAATAGTCTTCTTCATAAAAGAACTAGTACAAGCGGTATCGAGCATGGATTGATCATTACGAGAAAGCCAAGCATAAAAATTCTGAATAATAATTTCTCTTGAGAGCTCATGATTGGGGCATGAATATAACATTGACTTAAGCCTCCCCCAAGCTTGAGCGATACTTTATCCTTCACGAGCCCAAAGATTATATAAATAATTCTGATCACGATGAACCAGATGCATAGGATAAAACTTCTGATGAAATTCCAATTTCAATCGGTTGTAGTTCCAAGATCCAATATCATCACATAGCCTATACCATGTCAATGACTTTCCCTTAAAAGATAAAGGGAAGACCTTATTGACATCATCCTCAGGCAAACCTGCAAGCTTAAATAATCCACAAACTTCATCCACATAGATTAGATGCCTATCAGGATGTAGTGTTCCGTCTCTTGCATAAGGATTAGCTAGCAGTTTCTCTATCATACCCAAAGGAATTTCATAATAAATATTTTCGGTAGGTTCAGTAGGTTGAGGAGCAACTTCTTGCTCTACCGGTCGAGGTGAAGATACCCCAAGCAAGCCCCTCAAGGATTATTTTCCATAGTGACAAGTGATAGTAAATTTCAGCACACTATATAAATGTTTCCTTACCAAATTCCACTTACCAAAGGCGCTTCACTCCCTGGCAACGATGCCAGAATAGAGTATTGATGACCCAAAGTATAGGGTATCTATCTAGTCCTTTCGATAAGTAAGAGTGTCGAACCAAAAGGAGGAGCAGAAGGAAATGACAAGAGGTTTTGAGCAAGGTATTCTCTGCAAGCATTGAAATTATCGGTAACAGATATCGTAACGGGTAGCAAGTAACAAAAGTTACTAAGGTGCAGAAAGGTGGCCCAATCCTTTTTATAGCAAAGGACAATCCTGGAAAAACTCTTATATAAAGCAAAGTGCTCCCGAGGACACATGGGAATTGTTATCAAGTTAATTTTCATCATGCTCATATGATTTGCGTTCATTACTTTGATAATTTGATATGTGGGTGGACCTATGTTTGGGTGCTTTCCTTCCTTGGACAAGCCTCCCACTTATGATTAACCCCTCTCGCAAGCATCCGCAAATATGAAAGAAGAATTAAGATAAATCTAACCATAGCATGAAACATATGGATCCAAATCAGCCCCTTACGAAGTAACGCATAAACTAGGGTTTAAGCTTCTGCCACTCTAGCAACCATCATCTACTTATTACTTCCCAATGCCTTCCCCTAGGACCAAATCATGGTGAAGTGTCATGTAGTCAATGTTCACATAATACCACTAGAGGAGAGACAACATACATCTCATCAAAATATCAAACAAATACCAAATTCACATGATTACTTATAACAAGACTTCTCCAATGTCCTCAGGAACAAACGTAACTACTCACAAAGCATATTCATGTTAATAATCATAGGAGTATTAATTATCATTAAGGATATGAACATATGATCTTCCACCAAATAAACCAACTAGCACCAACTACAAGGAGTAATCAACACTACTAGCAACCCACAGGTACCAATCTAAGGTTTTGAGACAAATATCGGATACAAGATATGAACTAGGGTTTGAGAGGAGATGGTGTTGGTGAAGATGTTGATGGATATTGACCCCCTCTCGATGAGAGGATCATTGGTGATGACGATGGCGATGGTTTCCCCCTCCTGGAGGGAGGTTTCTCTGGCAGAACAGCTCCACCGGAGCCCTAGATTGGTTTTGCCCAAGTTCCGCCTTGAGATGGCGGCACTTCGTCCCAAAAGCTTCCTCTTTATTTTTTTTCCAGGCAAAAAACCTTCATATAGCAAAAGATGGACACTGGGGGCCTGCCAGGCTGGCGGCAAGGTAGGGGGCGCGCCTAGTGGGTAGGGCGCGCCCCCACCCTTGTGGTTGACTGGTGGGTCCCCCCAGGTGCTTTCTTCGCCCAATATTTTTTATATATTACAAAACAATTCTCAGTGAAGTTTCAAGACTTTTGGAGTTGTGTAGAATAGGTCTCTCAGATTTGCTCCTTTCCAGTCCAGAATTTCAGCTGTCGGCATTCTCCCTCTTTGTGTAAACATTGTAAAATAAGAGAGAAAAGGCATAAGTATTGTGCCATAAGTGTAATAAGATCCCATAACACAATAAATATCAATATAAAAGCATGATGCAAAATGGATGTATCAGGTCTTTGGAACCCAAATACACCACTCAATGTACTCATAAGAAGAACCAACAAATATGGCATAAACATGCCCATCACTAGCACAACATAAACCATATGAGGGGTTAAAATTGTCGTCTTTGTTGGGAGGGGTGGTCTTGCTCTTCTTGGCATTACCAACCACTTCCTTGTCCTTCTTATTCTCATGAGCACCCTCCCCCACCTTAACAAAGGCTTCCTTAAACGGGAGAGATTGATTGGTCTTGTTCTTCTTCTTCTTTGACTTGGGTGCAAACCCAAGTCCTTGCTTTGCCCCAACTTCCTTTTGATTGCTCAAAAGGTCATTAAGGTTCTGCTCACCTTGTATGCAAGTCACAAGGCCCTTATCAAGTTGCTCTCTCAACTTGGCATTCTCCTCCACAAGATGCACATGCTCACAACAAGGGTTACTAGCATGGGTGTTATCAATTAAAACAAAAGGAGGACAAGTGGTAATCTACTTGGCGAGTTTTACTTGGAGTTGATCATGAGACTCCTTGAAAGAGGCATGAACACCCTTCAAGACCTTTTGAGCTTTTCAAGTATGTTAAAATTCTTCATTGAGTCTATCATGGCCAACCCCAAGTGCAAACTTCTTGGATTTAAGCACACGAGTAAGAACAAGAGCATGATCAAGATCTTTTTGCAATTTAGCAAGATCAATGTTGTGTGGATCCTAAAGAGCCACACAAAGACCTCGATCTTCCTCAAGATCAATGGAAATATCCACAATCTCATTGGCATAGTCACGACTATGCCCTTCTAACTTAGAGATGGTATTCTCATGGGACTCAATGATATCATTGGCCTCACCAAGTTGCTCCAAGGGAGCAAAAAAGTGCTTCTTGGTCTCACCTATTAGCTTACTCAAGAACTTATCAAATTCGTTCTCATCCACCTTGTTGGTACCTTTGGCCATGAGGCACTTGGCAATGAGGTTCTCATTGGGGGCATCGAAGAGAGACACCTTGGTTGGAGAAGAGGTGGCAATGGCCACACTGGCCGTTGTCATTCCTTCAGCACTTGTATCTTCATCATCATCATCGAAGATGTACTCTTCTTGTGCCACCAACCCCTTTTGAGGCACTTTTTTGGCGAAGTTTTTCTTGTTTGGGAAGGACTTGGCCTTGTCCTTGAGGATAAAGTTGCCACCATTGCCTTCCCTCTTCTCATAGGGGCAATCCACCACAAAGTGACTCACATTGCCACAATTATAGCATGTGCCCGCATGTTTATTGCCCTTTGAGCCACTTGAGTTGTTATTGAAGTAGTTGGGCCTTGAGTTTCTCCTGCTGCCCCAAAATTGCCTTGACGAAAGAGCCATGTGCTCATGGTAAGCATATTTGGTGTCTTTGGGGCAACTCTCTTCTTCCTCCTCCTCTTCTTCTTCTTCTTCTTCTTCCGGAATTGCTTTGGCCTTCTCAACAAGGTTGGGTGAGGCCTTATTTGACCATTGTACATGAGCTAGAGCATTGTCAGCGGTCTTGTTCATGATGTTCATGCCATAAACTCTTCCAATGCCTCACTTGAAGACAAGGTGTGGAAGTCCGGCCTTTGACGGATCACGCAGGACATGGCCTTGTTGAATGGCATGATGGCCTTGAGAAACTTACACTTGATCCTATTATCATCTGTATCCTTGCTCCCATGATCCTGAAGAGCGACCGCAAGAGTTTTCAATCTTCGGTAGAGATCACGAGGATTCTCATTTTCATTCATCACAAACTCATCGGCCTCATCAAGAACCACATCAAAGTTGGACCGTTCAATGCTTGAGCTTCCCTTATACAGAGATATAATATATTCCCAACAATCCTTTGGATGAGAGAAGGGACGGAAGTGAACTAGATATTCGGGAGGCACTGCGGATTAGAGGATGGACAATGCAGAGTGATTGTATTGATTGTCCACCTCTTCTCTTGGAGTGAGGTTGTTTGGATCATGTGGGTAGTAGCCTTGATAGATGATTCTCCAAAGACTTGTTGAGTTGTGATTCAAATGAGACTTGATACGGAAAACTTAATTAGTGAAATCACCCTTCACAAGCTTACGAGGAGGACCAAGGTTGTTAATATGCGGTGTAGGGACCGATCCTCCATAGGCTGGGGGAGGACGAACCGAGTAGTAAGTTCCCATCCCATTCTTACCATGAGGGGAAGAGGTATGAGCACCTTTAGCCGCTTCCTTGCCAAACTTGGTCTCCGACTCCGATGCGGTGGGATTAACCACAAGCAATGGATCGGGAGAAGATTTCAACCCCTCAAGAAGTTCTTGAAGCATGGACTTGACCTCGGCCGTCATAGACGTATTAAGTGAAGCCATAGCTTCATATAAGTTGTCTCGGGTGACCGAGTTCAACTCCACGGCCCCGGGCACTTCCTCATCCCTATCCCCTTTGTCAACCATACTCTTTGGGTGGTGAAACCCTTAATAAAGAGATGCGTCTCTGATGCCAATTGAAAGGATCGATATTGTTGACTAGAGGACGGTGAATAGGCAACTACTAATTTTTAGCTTTTCTTAACAAATTAGGTTTAGCAACAAATAGGTTGTCTAGATATCCAACTAGGTGAACAACCTATATGATGCTAGCGACAGCAACACAAGCAAGTAGGATATACACCACCAGTAAAGCTTGCACAAAGTAAAGGTAAGCGATAACCACAAGTGGAGCCGGTAGAGATGAGGATGTGTTAACAAAGTTCCTTCCATTTGAGAGGAAGTACGTCTCCATTGGAGCGGTGTGGAGGCACAATGCTCCCCAAGAAGCCACTAGGGCCACCATATTCACCTCATGCCGTCACACAATGCGAGAAGTCGTGATTCCACTAGTGGTGCCCTTGAAGGTGGCAACCGTACCTTTACAAACAAGGTTGGGGCTATAATGTAGAGTGGAAACCTAGATGCCATACCTTTCATGAATGGAGTGGATCCCACGATGAACATGAAGAACACGAGTGGAAACACGAGAGAAACACTCAAACCAACAAGATTCGGTCACACATATGCTACATCCTTGAAACACAAAGAGATAAAAGATCCACGATCAACAAGGGACAATACAAGTAGCACATTCTTCTCCGTGAGGAGGTCTTGAGGGTCTTCCCGTTAGGGGTCTTGAATCCAATTGGAGGATCTTATCCATAGAGGCCGTGAACTCCTAAGGAGAAGGGGATCAAGTGGAGAGCAAAGCTTCTCAATGAGCAACTACTTTGCTAACCCTAGAAAGAGGGAGGAGGAGGAGGAGTATATATAGTCTAGGTGGGCGAAGGGGTACATGGGCCTCGGGCCTTTACTGTGCGCCGACAGATGGGGCCAGATGTCCGGGCATCGGGCCGGATGTTCGGGCCTTCACGAGGGGTCGGATGCCCGGGCTAAGGGGCAGATGTCCGGGCTGGCCAGGTCGGCCTCGATGCTTTCGGGATAGAAGGTGTCCGGATTTTCGGGCTGGAGGCCGGATTTCTAGGCCGGGGCCGGATGTCCAGGCTGGCTGCCGGATGTCTGGGCCGTGTAGACTTGGCCGCTGGTCCGTTGCTACAAGCGACACCTCCAGGGGTCGGATGTCCGGTTCCTGGGAGCTGTTCTTGACTCCTTCCATTGGTTCTCTTCATCCATGAACTTGGGGACTTGTCTGTCTTCACGTGCATCTTCGGGGTGGTCTTCTTTGTACCTGATCATGCACAACATTCTGGGCTTAGGTAGTAGCCAGTCTCGAGGGGGTCATATGGAATATGACTAAGGAGAGATGTCACCTCATTCTCAAGACCTCTAGCTCGTGCTTGTGTCATACGTCCTCTTAGCACTTTGTGAGACGGTGATAGGTCCATGGGGATGACCATGGGATTCTCCGCATCATCTCCCCTCCCTTGGGAAAGATCCGACCTCGGATCGAAATCTTCATCACCATGGTAGGGAGAGAGATCTTTGACGTTGAAGATGTCGCTCACGGAGTACTCTTCACGTGGAATGTCAATCTTGTAGACATTGTTGTTGTAGCGTTCAAGCACCTTGAAGGGTCCATCGGCGCGTGGCAGAAGTTTGGACTTGCATTCATTGGGGAAGCGGTCCTTGTGAAGGTGTAGCCACATAAGATCTCCAATGTTGAATATCATGGGTTGCTTGTTGATGTTGAGCTTGGTCGCGAGTCGTTGTACTTGGTGCTCGATGGTGTGCCTTGCATCTTCATGCATTTTATTGAGGTGGTTCACTCGGCCACTCGCGTCCATGTCGGTGCGCTCTTGTAGTGGTAGAGGAAGAATGTCCAATGGGGACAATGGGTTGAAACCATAGACGACCTCGAAGCGGGACTTGCCAGTAGTCGAATTTCTTGCGCGGTTGTAGGTGTACTCAGCGATGGGTAGGCACTCCTCCCACTCCTTGATGTTCTTCTTGATCAACACGCGTAGTAGAGTGGACAGTGTCTGGTTCATGACCTCCGTTTGGCCGTCGGTTTGAGGATGGTATGCCCAAGAGAACAAGAGCTTGATTCCGAGCTTGGCGCATAAGGTCTTCCAAAAGTAACTCAAGAACTTGACGTCACGGTCCGAGACAATCGTCATGGGTACTCCATGGAGACGCAATATTTCCCTACAAAAGAGATTTGCAACATGTGAAGCATCATCTATCTTGTTTCATGGAATGAAGTGAGCCATCTTAGAGAATCGGTCCACAACAACAAACATGGAATGTTTGCCATTTCTAGTTCTAGGAAAACGAAGCACAAAGTCCATGCTAATATCTTCCCATGGGTGGTACAGAATAGGTAGTGGCATATATAGACCATGGGATTGAGCTTTTGACTTAGCTTTGCGGCATGCAAAGCACCGGTTGGTGAAGCGTGAGACGTCGCAAAACATCTTGGGACAAAAATAGTTCTTGGATAGCGTAGCGAATGTCTTGTCGCGTCCAAAGTGTCCCATTAGTCCTCCTCCAAGATATTCTTGCAAAAGTAACAAACGAAGAGAAGACTCGGGAATGCATAGTTTGTTAGCTCTCATAAGATAATCATCTTTGATGTAACAGCGTTCCCAAGATGTATGCGTCAAACATTTGGCATAAGGAATAGCAAACGTCGGATCATGCGCATACAAGTCTTTAATGTGCTCAAAACCAATGACATTCAATTCAAGTTTGGTAATAATCATGCATATGTGGGAAAGAGCATCCGCCACAACATTTTCCTTGCCTTTGATATATTTGATGACATAAGAAAAGGACTCAATGAACTCACTCCACTTAGCATGACGCTTGTTCAACTTAGTTTGGCCCTTAAGGTATTTAAGCGTTTCATGGTCGGTGTGAATGACAAATTCATGAGGGCGAAGATAATGTTCCCATTCATGCAAAACTCGCACTAAAGCATATAGCTCTTTGTCATAGATGGGATAATTGAGTTGCGCTCCGAAAAGTTTTTCGCTAAAGTAAGCAATTGGGCACTTCCCTTGCGTTAGCACACCTCCTATGCCATTACCGCTAGCATCGCAATGAATTTCAAAGGGTTTGTCAAAGTTGGGTAATGCAAGCACGATAGATTGAGTAAGAAAATTCTTAAGCTCATTAAATGCGCTATCTTGAGATGCTCCCCAAACAAAGGGTGCATTTTTCTTTCTCAAAGCACGTAAATGAGATGCAATGGTGCTAAAATCCTTAACAAAACTACGGTAGAAGCCGGCTAAACCAAGGAATCTACGCACTTGTTGCAAGTTGGTTGGTTGGGGCCAAGTTTTAATAGCATTGATCTTAGATTCATGTACATGAACACCCTTAGAAGACACAACAAAACCCAAGAAAACGATCCTATCAATACCAAAAAGGTATTTGTCCATATTAGCATAAAGGCGCTCTTTTCTAGGAGTTTGTAACACGGTTCTAAGATGGGTGACATGATCTTTGAGAGATTTGCTAAAGACAAGAATGTCCTCGAAATAGACCACAACAAATACACCAATATAGGGTCGAAGAACAAAATGCATGACTCGCATGAAAGTACCAGGTGCTTCGGATAAACCCATTGGCATGACCAACCATTCATACAAGCCAAACTTGGTTTTAAAAGTGGTTTTCCATTCATCACCTTCTTGGATGCGTATTTGGTAGTAGCCACTTTTAAGATCAATTTTAGGGAAAATGGTGGCTCCGCTAAGCTCATCTAGCATATCATCTAGGCATGGAATGGGGTAACGATAACGCATGGTAATAGCATTGATAGGAAGACAATCGGAACACATGTGATATGTACCATCTTTCTTGGGAACAAGGATTACCGATACGGCACAAGGGCTCAAACTTTCTCGTACATGGCCGTTGTCGATGAGTTGTCATACTTGTCGTTGGATCTCCTTGATTTCCTCGGGGTCGACGCGGTAGGGAGCCTTGTTAGGAAGGGGTGCTCCGAGGATGAGGTCAATTTGGTGTTAGATGCCTCATAGTGGAGGTAGACCCGGAGGTAGTTCGTCGGGAAAAACATCTTGGAATTCCTGCAATAGAGAAGATAATACTGAAGGTAGATTGTGAGAGGTGTTAGTTTCTGGTGCCTCATCCTTGCACAAAAGGACATAGTGCATAACACTTGATGGGTTCTCACACACTTCTCTCATCTCACTTTTGGTGGCAAATAACACTAGGTTTTTCTTGTCGCTCATCGTGGAGGCTCTCAATTTGGGCTTGTGGCGTTCACTCTCTTTTTGGTGGTTCACTCTCTCACTATTCTCTCCATGATGGGTGGCTTGCTTGTTGGGGATCACTTGGCTTGGAGACATAGGTCATAGCCATACTCCTTTCCTTTCATCTTGAAGCTATAGTGATTTGTACGCCCATGGTGGATGACGCCTTGGTCAAATTTCCATGGACATCCAAGAAGGAGGTGGCAAATGGACATCAGAATGACATCAAATTCCAAAGTGTCTTCGTAAGCTCCGATCTTGAAGGAAACTTGCACCATATGCTCGACTTGGATAGTGCTGGAGTCGCTTAGCCATTGAACCTTGTAGGGATGCGGGTGCTTCATCTTGACTAATTGGAGCTTGGAGCATAGTTCTTCATTTTTGCAGGTTATGAAAACTACCTCCATCGATGATGACCTTCACGGACCTTCCATTGATGTCGGCCTTGGTGTGGAAGATATGACATCTTTGATCTTCATCTTGTTGATGTTGAAGAGTCAAGACCTTGGAGACAACAAGAGCGGGGCTCAAATCTTCGTCACAAAAGACTTGATCGTCTTCATCCTCATTCACTTGCTAGTGCATGGCCACATTCTGAAGGGCTTCCATTTCTCCTTCACTCATGGAGTCATATGTACCATCGTTGTTGAGGATCATGGTGCGCTTGTTGGTACACTCAAAGGACTCGTGGCCTCAGTCACCACATGTGAAGCACTTGATTGAACTTGTCTTGATGGTCTCATCGGTTGGAGTAGATGATGATGAAGCTCTTGGCTTGAAGTTGCTTGTAGTAGGAGGATGACTTGAGGTAGTCAAAGTTTTATTGTAGCTTGACTTGTCTTCGTTGCTTGTAGAAGGCTTCGTTGAGGTAGAAGGTGTTGGAGTCGTTGAAGCTTCGGTGTTGGAGAAACCATGGGACTTGTATGAGAACTTGGCATACTTGAAGTCATCTTGCACTTGATGGTCCGCCTTGGTAGCTTGGTGCACTAGCTCGATGATTCGAGTATGGTTGGAAGTCGGTGATCTTCTTGATAGGATGATTGAGTCCATTCAAGAAACGTGCCATAGTTTGCTCATCATCTTCCGTGACATTGGCTTGTATCATGGCAATCTCCATTTCCTTGTAGTACTCTTCAACGCTCTCGGATCCTTGCTTGAGTAGTTGGAGTTTCTTGAAGAGGTCGCGGTTGTAGTAGGTTGGCACGAAACGTGCTCTCATGACATCCTTCATTTGCGCCCAAGTTGTGATGGGTGGTTCACCTCTTGCCTCATGATGCTCAGTGACTTGTTCCCACCAAATGAGGATGTAATCTTGGAACTCAAGGGATGCCATAGCGATCTTCTTCTCTTCCTCATAGTTGTGCAAGCGGACGATTTTGTCAACCTTCAATGCCCAGGAAAGGTACTCTTCGGGATCATTGCTTCCGGAAAACTTGGGCATGCTGAAATTTAGCTTGCCATAGCGTTGCTCTTCATTGTGTTGAGGTCGAGGGTGATGATGTCCTTGATGAGGAGGATTTTCTCCCTCAACTTTCTCTTGTCGTGGAGGATTTCCATTGTCTGCTTGCTCTTGGTGAACTTGAGGTTCTTGTCGAGCTTGTGGAGGAGCTTGTCGAGCTTGTGGAGGTGCTTGAGGAACTTGACGATGCACTCGTGATTGATAAATCCTCTCCTGAACTTCATCGTGAAGTGCTTCTTCTTGTTTGCTCCTATGGCGGTTGCGTGCGGCAACGGCGTGACATGTGTTGTGGAGTGCACATTATGCCTCAAGTGCTTGAGCTTCTCGCCGTTGTTGTTCTTGACGTTGTGCCTCGGCATCTTGTTCGTCTTGGTGTAGGCGCACTCGCTCTTCCTCTTGTTGGCGAAGACGTTGTCGTTCTTGTGCTTGCGCAAAGGTAGCTTGATTTTGGCGATGCCGATGTGCTTGCTCGTCAAGTTGGTCTTGAGTATGATTGTGGTGTAGATGATTGTAGTTTTCTTGATGGTCTTGGCGGGCGACTTGGCGAAGAGTGTTCGATGTCGGTGTACTTGAGTTGTCGGACGAGTGTCGACTTGAGTGGCTCCGTCTTGAGTATGACGAAGTGGTAGAAGAGCGGTTGACCAACAAAGCATGAATCTCGTCCATCCTTGTGTCATTCTCCTGTTTGTGTTTGTCGAGCTTGTTGTCGAAGTAGTCTCTTGTACGTTTCTCGGAGAGTCGCAAGTCGGTGGCGAGATGGTCGATGCGGTTTCTCAATGCTTGTTGTTCTTGATGCAAAGCTCGTTGTGAACCAAAGAGGTGGCTCTTGGTGACATAGGAGGTCATGTCATCGTCTTGCTCGATGAAGAGTGGGTTGGTACAAGTACTTGGCATATCCATTATTCCAAGCAAATATGTGAGTGGGAGAAAGAGAAGAACTTATACCAAATGTACCTTGACCGATGTTCAAGATGAATCGATGATCACTCAAATGTGTAACAAGGAAATAGCACAATTGGTACCCATTCTTGTCGGTTCTCACACCTACACAAGTAAAAGCTTATGGTGGAGCTCGGTTAGGATGGTACCACAAAATTTGATGTAATTGTTAGAGAGCTTCAATAATGTTGGAAAAGATTCACAAATTTGCAAATTCAACAAGTAGACCAATAGCAAGGTATGGTACACGGAAACACACACATAGATAGATAAATGGGGTCGTGCAACCAAGGAATGAGCCAAAATGTGGAATCCATGAAAATGCTCTTGTTGCACAACACTAGAGAGACGCTAGCACGATTGCACAATAGGAGGATACGAAACTTGTGCACAACCTACTAAGAAAAAATGCAACAACTTCTATCCCAAGTATGTTGTAGGTATGGTATTACGATGATATGATCCAAGATGGTTGAGTATGACAATCTTAATGTAGTATGATGCTATGGTTCTTGCTTAAAAGATCTTTGCTTATCTTTCCCTTTTGCTTAAAAGCTTGGTTGGCTCTTTGTCTTTGGAGCTCTTTTTCATGCAAAACTTCACGAACCAAGATAGAAATTGTGTATGCGATGACAACTTTGTGACACAAAAGATGATACCAAGATATGTACCAAGATGATATGGCAAGTATGCAATGGGAAGTATGACCACTAATGTGCACAAGTGAAATTGCCGGCAATACTCAATGGCTAGTCTCGATAGGCAAGATACGCAAAATTGGGCTATGGTAGTTATCAATGCAATGGCAAGGAGTAGACAAAGATGTCGTCAAGGTTACCATCCTTTCTTACGGTTGAAGGTGTCAAAATTGTTGAGCGGTTGTTGTCGATGACGAGTCCGTGGCGAAGATGAGCGGTGGTGATGTTGATGTCGAACTGTCCCTAAGTAGCCGAAACATGTTAGGAAACGGAAACCACAACTCAAATTCTCAAAGCAAAGCGTGTGAAAATTGTCGGAGTTGGTAGCGGGTAAGCGATGGTGGTTGCGGAAAGCGGTGGTGTTATGCGGAAGTGACGGTGGTATGCCTGGTCAAATTTGGCGAAAGTTAGGCGGGAAATGGAGTGGTGGATGGAAATGATGTTGTCAGGGGCCGGATGTCCGGGCTGGAGGGCCGGATGTCTAGTGTGGCCGGATGTCCGGGCTCGGGATCCATGGATGAACTTGATGAACTCATGCAGAAATCGTAATTCCGGGGCAAAATTCGAGAGATTTTGTGGATGGAAATGGGAGAAAAGTTAGGGGAAGCTAGATCTACCTGCTACACACAAAATCCCTGGATCAAATCCAACAAAACTTCATCACATCAACAAATCACAAAAAAATTGGGGGCTATTTTTGTGGGGAATTTGCGAATTTAGGACGAAATCAAGCAAAACAAGGCTAGAAAACAAGGGGTAGGGGCTCCAAATTCGTGATCAACCTTGCTCTGATACCAAGATGATGTAGGGTGGAACCATAGATGCCCGACCTTTCACGAAAGGAGTGGATCCCGCAATGAACACAAAGAACACAAGGGGAAAACACGAGGGGAGACACGAGAGAAACACTCAAACCAACAAGATTCGGTCACACATATACTAGATCCTCGAAACAGAAAGAGATACAAGATCCATGATCAACAAGGGACGATACAAGTAGCACGTTCTTCTCTGTGAGGAGGTCTTGAGGGTCTTCCCGTTAGGGGTCTTAAATCAACTTGGGGGATCTTCTCCGTAGAGGTCGTGAACTCCTAAGGAGAAGGACTTCAAGTGGAGAGCAAAGCTTCTCAATGAGCTACTACTTTGTTAACCCTAGAAAGAGGGAGGAGGAGGAGGAGTATATATAGTCTAGGTGGGCGAAGGGGTACATGGGCCTCAACCCTTTACTATGCACCGGCAGATGGGGCCAGACGTCCGGGCATCGGGTCGGATGTCCGGGCCTTCACGAGGGGCCTAATGTCCGGGCGAGGGGGGCAGGATGTCCAAGCTAGTGGGGTTGGCCTCGGTGCTTTCAGGATAGGAGGTGTACGGATTTCCAAGCTGCAGGCCGGATTTCCGGGCCCTATAGACTTGGCCGATGGTTCGTTGCTGCAAGCCACACCCCTAGGGGCCGGATGTCCGGGGTCATGGCCGGATGTCCGGGTCCTGGGAGCTATTCTTGACTCCTTGCATTGGTTCTCTGCATCCGTGAACTTGGGGACTTTTCCCTCTTCAAGTGCATCTGCGGGATGGTCTTCTTGGTACCTGATCATGCACAACATTCCGGACTTAGGTAGTAGCCATGTCTCGAGGGGTTCATATGGAATATCACTAAGGAGAGATGTCACCTTGTTCTCGAGAGCTCTAGCTCGTGCTCTACTCATAGGTCCTCTTGGCACTTGGTGAGACAGTGATAGGTCCATGGGGATGACAATAGGATGCTCCGCATCAGGGTATCTCCACAACTGAATTGGAGGCTCCCAACACCACCACGACGCTTCACCACAATGGAATGTGGCTCCGAGGTGACCTCAACCGTCTAGGGTGCTCAAACACCCAGGAGTAACAAAATCCGCAAGGGATTAGTGGGGGAATAAAATTTCTTTTGGTGGAAGTGTAGATTGGGGCCTTCTCAACCAATCCCTAAAACACAACAGGTTGATTGGCTAGGGAAAGAGATCGGGCGAAAATAAGCTTTTGGAGCAACAATGGAGTTTGGCGGGGAAGAGGTCGTCTTTGTGGGGAAGAAGACCCCTTTATATAGTGGGCGACAAATCCAACCGTTACCCAGTTTTCAGCCCACACCGAGCGGTACTACCGCTCAGCACAGAGGTACTACTACCCGAGCGGTACTTCACGAAGTGCAGTGCATTGGTGCAAGACCTCGAGCCGGTAGTGCCGCCGGAGCGGTACTACCGCTCGCCCTAGCGGTACTACCACTAGGGTTGCAGCACTGTGCGCTAAGAGAGCAGAGCGGGACAAGGGGGAGAGGTAGTACTGCCCTAGGAGTACTACCGCTTGTAGGCGGTACTGCTGCCCACCACTGTCACTCTACTACCGCTGAGGAAGCAGGGGAGGGCTCAGAGATCAGAGCCCCGAGCGGAAGTGGCAGCGATGGTAGGTGCGGTACTACCGCTCCTACTACCGTCGCTTGCCCGACTGGGTCAAAATGGGGTCAACGGTAGTATGCCAGTGGGACCACCGCTGAACCCGACACGAAAAAACAAGACTCGAGTCGAGGTGGTAGTACCCGTGGTACTGGGGTGGTACTACCACCTACAAGCGGTGCTACAGCTACGAGTCGCGGTACTACCGTTGCCAGCTCTCCAAAGCACTCCTAAGTAATGGAAGGTGAAACTCCAAAGAACAGAAAGATATGGAGGGTACAAATGGAGATGTGTACATGTTGATTCCACCCAAACCTGATGCGTAGCATCCCATGGTCATACCCATGGATACTAACCCAACTACCCAAGCACCAAGTGAACCCGTGACAAGAGCTTGCGCACGTGCTATTCAATCTGAGGTGACATCTCTCCTACTTGAGCTTACCTTACATTCGAGTGAGACATGGTTGTTGCCTAAGTCAGAAACACTATGTGTAATCAAGTACAGCACAAAAGCCACAGAACCGAGAGCTGAGGAAGAAGGGACAAGCTCCAACTCTCTGCTCAGCCTGGAACTTTCAGCTAGATCTTGGAACCTCCGGCCGCCCCGGAACTTCCAGCCTCCGACGACCCAGGCGATCCCGGGCGTGCCAACTCTCTAGTTAGCCCGGAACCTGGACTGGTCCTTCCGGCCCCCGGACCTTCCGTCCATCATGGACCTTCCGACCCCCGGATGCCAGCCCAGCTCCCACCGTGCCAACTCTCTGGTTAGGTCGGACCCGGCCCGGACCTTCACCTGGAACCTCCGGCTCCCGGAACTTTCGGCCTCACCCGGAACTTCCGATCCTCCCTGCGCGCTGCGACTAGGGCTAAGGCACGTGTACCCTTTCGCCCCCTAGACTATAAATACTCTTCTTCTACCTACATTCTAGGGTTAGCAAAGGATTGGCTCATTTTAGAGATAGAGCTTTGCTCGTCCATTTGGTTCTGCTCCATAGAGAGTCTACGGCCTCTACGGAGAAGATCCATCGATTGGATTCAAGACCCCTCACACGAAGACCCCCAAGACCACCTCACGGAGAAGAACTACCGCCTCTTGTATCTTCCTTTGTTGCATTTGGATCTTGTATCACTCTTCATGTTCATGGATCTAGTACATGTGTGATTGTTCTCGTTGAGTTGAGTATTTTCCATCATGTTTTCCCCTCGTCTTCTTCGTAGGATCCCTTCCAAATCATGAAAGATCGGCATTAGGGTATCCACCCTACATCATCTTGGTATCATGAACCACGTTGATCATGATTTTGGAGTCTCTCCCTTTGTTTTCTAGCCAAATTTTGCCCTCTTTTGTCCCAATTTTGAAAATCCCCACAAAAATAGCCCACCCAATTTTTTTGTGATTTGTTGGTTTGATGAAGTTTCGTTGGATTTGATCCATGGATTTCATGTGTAGCTCGTAGATCTAGATTCCCCACCCTTCTCCACACCCAAATTTTTTCTTTTACCTTCCCGATTTGGGTTGTTCTCCAAGTTTTTCTACCCAAATCACCAATCTGAAATTTCCCTGTTCATCTATTTTCGCGACCCCCGGAACATCCGGCCCCGCCCAGACCTTCCAGCCTTCCAGGAACTTCCGGCCCCGGGACCTTCTGACCTTCCGTCTTCCCCTGAAGGTCCGGCCTAGACAGGAAGTCTGCACATCCTCGACTGTTTCACTTACACTTCCGCATATCACTGCCGTCTTCCGCAACCACCATCGCTTACCCACTACCAACTCCAAAAATATTGTCATGTTTTGTTATTTGGGAATTTGAGTTGTAGTTTCTGTGTCCTAATGTGTTTCGGCAACTTAGGGATGGTTCGACATCGACATCACCGCCGCTCATCTTCACCATAGACTCATCATCGACAACGACCACTCCACCATTCTGCCACCCTCAATTGTAAGCAAGGACAGTAACCTTGAAAACACCATTTGTGTACTCCCTTGCCATTGCCTTGATAACCATCATATCCCATGTTTGCGTCACCTTCCTTTTGAGACTAGCCATTGAGTATTGCCAGCAACATTACTTGTGCACATTAGTTGTCATTGCATCTATCACTTCATATTGGTATACATATCTTGGTATCATCTCTTGTGTCAGAAAGGTTCTCATCGCATATACACAATTGCTATCTTGGTTCGTGAAGTTTTGCATAAGAGGCCAAAGAAAGACCTCAAAAGAGAAACATCCAAACAAGCTTTTAAGCAAAAGGAAAAGATAAGAAAAGAGTTTTTAAGCAAGAACCATAGCATCATACGACGTTAAGTTTGTCACACTCGATCATCTTGAATCATATCATCGAAACACCATACATATAGCATACTTGGGATAGAATTCGTTGCATTTTTCTTACTAGGTTGTGCACAAGTCGCATATCCGCCTATTGTGCAATCGCACTAGTGTCTCTCCAGCATTGTGCAACAAGAGCATTTTCCGTGGATTCCACATTTTGGCTCATTCCTTGGTTGCACAACCCCATCTATCTATCCGTGTTTGTTTTTCCGTGTAACATATCTTGCTATTGGTCTACTTGTTGCATTTGCAAATTTGTGAATCTTTTCCAACATTATTGAATCTTACTCACATTTGTACCAAATTCTGTGCCAACATCCTCACCAAGCTCCACCGAAGGCTTTATTTGTGTAGGTGTGAGGGATTGAAGAGATACGATACCAATTGTGCTATTTCCTTGTTATATCATTGAGTGATCTTTGATCCTTTCTCAACATCGGTCAAGGTACATTTGGTACAGTTCTTCTCTTTCTCCCACTCACACATTTACTTAGAATGATGGATAGGCCAACTACTTCTACCAATCCACACTTCATCGAGCACGACGAGGACCCGAACATCTATGTCACCAAGAATCACATCTTCGGCATGCAAAGAGAATTGAATCAAGAACAACAAGCATTGAGCGACCGCATCGACAATCTCGCCACCGACTTGTGCCACTCCGACCAACGTACAAGGGACTACTTTTACAACAAGCTTGACGAACAAAAACAAGAGAGCAATGCAAGAATAGACAAGATTCATGCCTTGTTGGTCAACCACTCTTCTACCTCTTCGTCATATTCAAGACGGACTCACTCGAGTCGACATTCCTCCGACACCATCTCCAGCTCAAGTACATCGACATCGAACACTCTTCGTCGATACGCACGCCACGACCGTCAAGCAAACCGCAATCCTCTACACGGCATCGATCCTCAAGAGCAACCTATAGATCAAGAACATCAGCGTCATCACAATCAAACTACCCTCGAGCAAGCACAAGAACAGCAATGCTTACGCCACCAGGAGGAAGAGTGAGTGTGCCAACACCAAGACGCACAAGATGCCGAGGCACAACGTCAAGAACAACAACGGCGTGAAGCTCAAGCACTTGAGGGCAACGTGCCCTTCGAGACACAAGTCGCACCGTCACAGCACGCAACCGACATACTTGTGAGCAAGAATAAGCACTTCGCGACGAATTTCAAGAGAGGAACTATCAAGCACGATTGCACCGACAAGTTCCACAAGCTCCTCCACAAGCTAGACAAGAACAACAAGCTTGACAAGAACCACCAGTTCACCAAGAGCAACGAGACAATGGGAATCCTCCATGTCAAGAGCAACTTGAGGGTGAAAATCCTCCACGTCAAGGGCATCATCACCCTCGACCCCAACACAATGAAGAGCAACGCTACGGCAAGCTCAAGTTCACCATGCCCAAGTTCTCTGGAAGCAACGACCATGAAGAGTACCTTTCATGGCCATTGAAGCTTGGCAAGATCATTTGTTTGCATAAATATTAGGAAGAGAAGAATATCGCCATGGCATCCCTTGAGTTCCAACACTATGTCCTCATTTGGTGGGAGCAAGTCATTGAGCGCCTAGAAGCAAGAGGTGAACCACAAATCACAACTTGGGATCAAATGAAGGATGTCATGAGAGCGTGCTTTGTGCCAACATACTATAAGCACGACCTCTTCAAGCGACTGCAACTCCACAATCAAGGAACAAAGAGCGTTGAAGAATACTACAAGGAAATGGAGATCGCCATGATACGAGCTAATGTCACGGAAGATGATGAGAAAACTATGGCATGTTTCTTGAATGGACTCAATCATCCTATCAAGAAGATCGCCGACTTCCAACCTTACTCCAACCTCATCGAGCTAGTGCATCAAGCTACCAAAGAGAAGCGACAAGTGCAAGATGACTTCAAGTATGCCAAGTACTCTCCCAAGACATACGGCTCATACAATCAAGCTTCAATGACTACACCACCTTCTACCTCAACCAAACCTTCTCCAAGCAACGGTGACAAGTCAAGTTACAAGAAAACTTTGACATTCACAAGTCATCCTCCTACTACAAAGAACTTCAAGCCAAGAGCTTCATCGTCCACGACTCCACTGGATGAGACCATCAAGACAAGTTCCATCAAAAGGCTTCACATACGACGGCCGAAGCCACAAGTCCTTCGAGTGTACCAATAAGAATACCATGATCCTCAACGACGACGGCACCTATGACTCCATGAGTGAAGAGGAAATGGAAGCCCTTGAGCACGTGGCCATGCACCGGTGCATCAATGAAGACAAAAATGATCAAGTCTTTTGTGATGACGATTCGAGCCCCGCTCTCGTTGTCTCCAAGGTCTTGACACTTCAACACCAACAAGACGAAGACCAAAGATGCCATATCTTCCACACAAAGGTGGGCATCAATGGAAGGTCCATGAGGGTCATCATCGACGGAGGAAGTTGCCACAACTTGTCAAGTGAAGAACTATGCTCCAAGCTACAATTGGTCAAGATGAAGCACCCTCGCCCATACAAGGTCCAATGGCTTAGAGACTCCGGCACAATTCAAGTGGAGCACACCGTTCAAGTATCCTTCAAGATCAGAGCATATGAAGACACTTTGGAGTGCGATGTTGTTCCTATGTCCGTTTACCACCTACTACTTGGACGACCATGGCAATTCGATCGTGGCATCATCCACAACAGGCGAACCAATTACTATAGCTTCAAGATGAAGGGAAAGGAGTACGTGCTATGACCTACCAAGCCAAGTGATCACCGACAAGCAACCAACCAACCATCATGGAGAGAATAGTGAGAGAGCGAACCACCCAAAAGAGAGTGAGCGCCACAAGCCCAAATTGAGTGCCTCCATGATGAGCGACAAGAAAAACTTAGTGTTATTCGCTACCAAAAGTGAGATGAGAGAAGTGTGTGAGAACCTATCAAGTGTTATGCACTATGTCCTTTTGTGCAAGGATGAAGTGACAAGGACTAACACCTCTCACTCTCTACCTTTAGTGTTGTCTAATATCTTGTAGTAATTCAAGGACGTTTTCCCCGATGAGCTACCTCCGGGACTACCTCCACTATGAGGCATCAAACACCGCATCGACCTCATACCCGGAGCCCCTCTTCCTAACAAAGCACCTTACCGCATCAACCCCGAAGAAACAAAGGAAATACAAAGGCAAGTACAACAACTTAGTGACAATGGCCATGTGCATGAAAGTTTAAGTCCTTGTGTGCTGTACCGGTCATTCTAGTCCCTAAGAAAGACAACAGTTTTCGCATGTGTTCCGATTGAACACTGATGTCACTTGAAGCTACGTCGGTATTTCCCCAAAGAGGAAGGGATGATGCAGCACAGTGGCGGTAGGTATTTCCCTCAGATATGAAACCAAGGTTATCGAACTAGTAGGAGAACCAAGCAACACAACATAAACAACACCTGCACACAAATAACAAATACTCGCAACCCGACGTGTAAAAGGGGTTGTCAATCCTTTTCGGGTAACGGCGCCAGAAATTGGCAAACGGACATGAGAGAGTTGTAAATATTGATAGATCGAACGCCAAATAAAATAAATTGCAGAAAGGTATTTTTGTATTTTTGGTTTAGTAGATCTAAAAAAAGGCAAATAAAATAGATTGCGAAGGCAAATAATATGAAAAAGAGACCCGGGGGCCATAGGTTTCACTAGTGGCTTCTCTCAAGAAAAATAGCAAACTATGGGTAAACAAATTACTGTTCGGCAATTGATAGAACTTCAAATACTCATGATGATATCCAGGCAATGATCATTACATAGGCATCACGTCCAAGATTAGTAGACCGACTCATGACTGCATCTACTACTATTACTCCACACATCGATCACTATCCAGCATGCATCTAAAGGAAATATGCCCTAGAAGCAATAATAAAGTTGTTATTTATATTTCCTAATATCATGATAAATGTTTATTATTCATGCTAGAATTTTATTAACTGGAAACTTAGTACATGTGTGAATACATAGACAAACAGAGTGTCCCTAGTATGCCTCTACTTGACTAGCTCGTTAATCAAAGATGGTTATGTTTCCTGACCATAGACATGTGTTGTCATTTGATGAACGGGATGACATCATTGGAGAATGGTGTGATGGACAAGACCCATCTGTTAGCTTAGCATTATGATCATTTAGTTTTATTGCTATTGCTTTCTTCATGACTTATACATATTCCTCTGATTATGAGATTATGCAACTCCCGAATACAGGAGGAACACTTTATGCGGTATCAAACATCACAACGTAACTGGGTGATTATAGAGATGCTCTATAGGTGTCTCCGATGGTGTTTGTTGAGTTGGCATAGATCGAGATTAGGATTTGTCACTCCAAGTATTGGAGAGGTATCTTTGGGCCCTCTCGGTAATGCACATCACTATAAGCCTTGCAAGCAATGTGACAATTGAGTTAGTTATGGTATGATGCATTACGGAACGAGTAAAGAGACTTGTCGGTAACGAGATTGAACTAGGTATGGTGATACCAACGATCGAATCTCGGGCAAGTAACATACCGATGACAAAGGGAATGACGTATGTTGTTATGAGGTTTAACCGATAAAGATCTTCGTAGAATATGCAGGAGCCAATATGAGCATCCAGGTTCCGCTATTGGTTATTGACCGGAGATGTGTCTCATTCATGTCAACATAGTTCTCGAACACATAGGGTCCGCACGCTTAATGTTTGATGGCGATTTGTATCATGAGTTATGTGTTTTGGTGACCGAAGTTTGTTTGGACTCCCGGATGTGATCATGGAAATGACGAGGAGTCCCGAAATGGTTGAGAGGTAAAGATTGATATATTGGAAGGTTATATAAGGACACTGGAATGGTTCCGAAGAAGATCGGGGATTTTTCGGAGTACCGGGAGGTTACCGGAACCCCCCGGGAAAGTTATTGGGCCTAATGGGCCATAGTGGAGGAGAGGAGGCAGGCCACAGGAGGTGGGGCACGCCCCCCTTGCCCCAATCCGAATTGGAGAAGGGGAGGGGGCGCGGCCCCCCTATTTCCTTCTCCCTCTCCCTCCTTTCCCCTTTCCCCCTCTCCGTTGGAAGGAAAGGGGGGCCGAATCCTACTAGGTTTGGAGTCCTAGTAGGACTCCCCTCTTGGCGCGCCTCCCCCTTGGCCGACCTCCTCCCCCCTATATATACGTGGGCAGAGGCCACCCCAAAGGCATAACATCAATTGTTTTAGCCGTCTGCGGTTCCCCCTCCACAGTTTACCACCTCGGTCATATTGTCGTAGTGCTTAGGCGAAGCCTTGCACAGATCACATCACCAACACCATCATCACGCCGTCATGCTAACGGAACTCTCCCTCGACCCTCTACTAGATCAAGAGCTCAAGGGACGTCATTGTGCTGAACACGGAGGTGCCATACATTCGGTACTTGGATCGGTGGGATCGTGAAGACGTTCGACTACATCAACCGCGTTACTAAACGCTTCTGCTTTCGGTCTATGAGTGTACGTGGACACACTCTCCCCTCTCATTGCTATGCATCTCCTAGTTAGATATTGCGTGTTCGTAGGAAAACTTTTGAATTACTACGTTCTCCAACAGTGGTATCCGAGCCAGGTCTATGCGTAGATGTTATATGCACGAGTAGGACACAAAGAGTTGTTTTTTTCTACCATGAAGACTGCAGGGCTTACACCCCACAGCATTTTATTAAAAAAACATACAGGGTTTCCTCAAGGTGAGGAAAGAAAAAGATAACAAAGAAAAAAAGAAAGAAAGAGGAAGAAAAACTATACCGGGTAGGGGAGCACTATACCTATAAATTACAAAATAAACAAAAGAACCAAACAGGAACTCTCCTCAAGGAGGAAGAAAATCAATCCACTTAAGAAGGGCGTCTCTAAATTTCCGTTTTATTCGGTGGGAGAGCAGAGTGGTATCATGAATGAAGCTATTCCTCCATGCCCTGAAAGAGGGTTGAATGTTCCTGAAAGTTCTATCATTCCTGATCTTCCAAATATTCCACCAGGCCAAGAAAACCACCTCCCCAAAAAAAGGTTTGTTGAAATCCTTCCTTGCATGATGAGCAATTTCCACCATATCGTCACCATTTTTCCATTCAATTTGTAGGTAGTTCCAGACTCGAGCACTAAAATTGCACTGGAAGAACAGGTGATTTCTGTCCTCCAGAGCTCCAGTCAGACAAAGAACACATTTAGGCCCTTCATTGATTCTCCAATGTCTCCTTTGAATCATGTCCTTGGTGTTAATCCTGTCCATGATGACAAGCCAAGCAAACATCTTGATCGACATAGTGCAGCAACTTTTCCATATCCATCCCAGGATGGGGTTTGAGACCATTGGCTGATAGACAAAATCATAAAACTTTTTTGCTGTATACTCTGATTTCTTGCCATGCCTCCATCCCCAGTGGTCATTAGATTGATTATCCAAATGGAAAGACCCCATTAATGAGGAGAGCTGTTGCATTTCTTGGAAGGCTAGTTCAGTCATAGGCAAGTAGAAAAGCTCCTGGAAAGAACTAGCCTGAAAAACTGCCTTGACTGAGAGGTTTTTGTGGAGACAAAAAGAAAAAAGCCTAGGAAATCGCTCTTGCAGAGGAACCGAACTATTCCCAATTTGCCAGAAGTCTGACCATAACTGCACTGTATCTCCACTATGAACATCAACCGACGTAACGGCTCTGAAATTATCCATCAACTTGCATACATCTTTCCACCAAAAGGAGCCACAGAGAACAGTATCATGTGGAATCCTTTCAAAGTAGTAAGAATCCCAAACTAATTGCACCCAGGGCACATCCATCTTATTATAAAATTTGCTGAGGTGTTTCAATAAGAGAGCATCATTCTGCAGTCCAAGGTTTAAAATCCCAAGCCCCCCCTTTGACTTAGGTCTACAAACAAGTTGCCAAGCCGCCAGTGAGTGACCCTTTTCCTGACCATATTTCCTCCATAAACACTGCCTTTGGATTCTTTCCAATTGTTTTAAAATACCCTGAGGAATGGACAAGCTACAAAGGAAAAAGATAGGCAAGGAAGAGATCACAGAATTGACTAATTGCAGTCTGCTCCCTTGTGGCAAGAACCATAAACTTGCTGTCAATCTTCTCTCCATACAATCCACAAGAGGAAGGAGGTCAACTATTTTGGGCCTGGTGGTCCCCACTGGCAGCCCCAGATATGTAAAAGGCATAGTGCCTAATTTGCAATCAAAAAAGGCAGCCAGGTCAGAAGCATCCTGCTCATCTACATTGATAGGATACATGGAGGATTTATGGAAATTGATCTGCAGTCCAGTTGCCTGTGAGAAGGAATGCAAAACTGATTTCAGAACCCTCAATTGACTTAGATCAGCATTTAGGAATAGCAGTGTGTCATCTGCATATTGGACCACTGGGAAATCTGGATCATGGGTAAGCAGGGGCCTGCTTATTAAACCTTGTTGGAGAAGATTGTTCACACACACAAAGAGTTGTGGGCGATAATAGTCATACTGCTTACCACCAACTCCTTACTTTGATTTAGCGGTATTGTTGGATGAAGTGGCCTGGACCGACATTACATGACCGTGTTCATGAGACTGGTTCTACCGACGTGCTTCACACACGGGTGTCTGGTGGGTGTCTATTTCTCCAACTTTAGTTGAATCGAGTTTGACTACGACCGGTCCTTGTTGAAGGTTAAAACAGCACACTTGATGAAAAAACATTGTGGTTTTGATGCGTAGGTAAGAACGGTTCTTCCTAGAAGCCCGTAGCAGCCACGTAAAACTTGCAGCAACAAATTAGAGGACGCCTAACCTGTTTTTGCAGGGCATGTTGTGATGTGATATGGTCAAGATGTGATGAGATATAAATTGTTGTATGAGATGATCATGTTTTGTAAAAGTTATCGGCAACTGGCAGGATCCTTATAGTTGTCACTTTATTGTATGAAATGCAATCGCCTTGTAATTGCTTTACTTTATCACTAAGCAGTAGCGATAGTCATAGAAGCAATAGTTGGCGAGACGACAACGATGCTACGATGGAGATCAAGGTGTCAAGCCGATGAAAATGGAGATCATGGCGGTGCTTTGGAGATGGAGATCAAAGGCACAAGATCATGATGGCCATATCTTGTCACATATTTTGATTGCATGTGATGTTTATCTTTTATGCATCTTATTTTGCTTAGTACGGCGGTAGCATTATAAGATGATCCCTCACTAAATTTCAAGGTATAAGTGTTCTCCCTGAGTATGCACCGTTGCTACAGTTCGTCGTGCCGAGACACCACGTGATGATCGTGTGTGATAAGTTCAAAGTTCGCATACAATGGGTGCAAGCTAGTTTTGCACATGAAGAATACTCAGGTTAAACTTGACGAGCCTAGCATATGCAGATATGTCCTCAGAGCACTGAGACCAAAAGGTCGAACATGAATCATATAGTAGATATGATCAACATAGTGATGTTCACCATTGAAAACTACTCCATCTCACGTGATGATCGGACATGGTTTAGTTGATATGGATCACGTGATCATTTAGATGACTAGAGGGATGTCTATCTAAGTGGGAGTTCTTAAGTAATATGATTAACTGAACTTTAATTTATCATGAACTTAGTACTTGATAGTTTCTGCATGTCTATGTTGTTGTAGATCAATGGCCCATGCTACCGTTCCCTTAAATTTTAATGCGTTCCTAGAGAAAGCTAAGTTGAAAGATGGACTGGGTCCGTAACTTGAGGATTATCCTCATTGTTGCATAGAAGCATTACTTCCTGGAAGCACCGCTAGGAGCAAGACCCGCTGCAGGAGCAACTCCGGACGTTATGAACGTCTGGCAAAGCAAAGCTGATGACTACTCGATAGTTCAGTGTGCCATGCTTTACGGCTTAGAATCAGGACTTCAAAGACATTTTAAACATCATGGAGCATATGAGATGTTCCAGGAGTTGAAGTTAATATTTCAAGCAAATGCCCGAGTTGAGAGATATGATGTCTCCAACAAGTTCTATAGCTACAAAATGGAGGAGAATAGTTCTGTCAGTGAACACATACTCAGAATGTCTGGGTACCACAACCACTTGACTCAGCTGGGAATTAATCTTCCTGGTGATAGTGTCATTGACAGAGTTCTTCAATCACTGCCACCAAGCTATAAAGGCTTCATGATGAACAATAATATGCAAGGGATGGGAAAGACAATTCTTGAGCTCTTTGCGATGCTAAAGGCTGCAGATGTAGAAATGAAGAAAGAGCATCAGGTGTTGATGGTTAACAAGACCACTAGTTTCAAGAAAAAGGGCAAAGGGAAGAAAGGGAATTTCAAGAAGAATAGCAAGCCAGTTGCTGCTCAACGGAAGAAACCCAAGTCTGGACCTAAGCCTAAGACTGAGTGCTTCTACTACAAAGGGACTGCTCACTGGAAGCGGAACTGCCCCAAGTAGGCGGATAAGAAGGATGGCAAAGTGAAAGGTATATTTGATATACATGTTATTGATGTGTACCTTACTAATGCTCGTAGTAATGCCTAGGTATTTGATACCGGTGTCGGTGGGAACGACACCTATGGGATTACTGGGATCCCTTCTACAGTGGGTGCGGGGTCGTGAGAAGAGAGGGTTTAGGAGCAAGCACACAGATCATTTACCAAGATTCGGGCCACAAGGATGCGTAAAACCCTAGTCCTGCTTTAGTGGATGTATTGAGTGTTCTTGAGCTTTTTGAACTAGCTACGGTGGCTGTGCCATTCCAAAAAGATGAATCCCCCTCTAGGTCGCCTCGGGCCTCCTTTTATAGAAAAAAGGGGTTGCCATAGTGGCACACGGGAGGTGGAAAGGCCTACAGTGCACGAGCTTATCGCACGGCATTACGGGATAAAGTGCATTAAATGTGCTACGTTGGTGTCCATTAGCTTTATCGGGGATGGGAACGAGGCCCGTCCCATCTGTCGCCGCTTCGCCTCGCTTCGACACGCGCCCAGACCAGCGATGCATGCAGTGCCATATGTAGGCAGGCAGGCAGCTGAGGTGGCACGGTGGTAGGGCCTTCATGAATATTTGCATGCCGCCACGCGGGTGCTTGCTGATTTGGCCTGGAAGCTGCATGTTGCCATGCAGGTGCCTGCCAAGCTGGTTGGGCTGGCAGCTGCATGCAAACGACGGTGGAGTCTTGGCTGGTGCGGGCCTGGCAGCGGCCCTGCTGGCATCCTCGGCAAGGGCCTTGCTGGGGGCCTGGCAAGGGTCTTCCCGTGGTGTCGCAGTCATCTCCGGCAAGACGCTTGTCGGGGGTCTTGTGGATTTCCCTGGTGAGAATCCCGCCGAGGGTCATCGTCTTCTAATCCTCATCTATTCTTGTGTGTTTATGATCTTGACAAAGATCTGCATGCCACCACGGAGGTGCCTCCCGAGCCCTGGTCCCAATGTAGTTGATTGGGTCGGAGCCTGTGGGCTCAAGGGTGGCTCACTCTGCTAGTGTTGGGCAAGTTGCCCCGGCAAGGCTCTTGCCGGGACTGCAGGGGGCCGCCTCGGCAAGGATCTTGCCAAGGGAGTCCACCTCTCCCTCTTGCCCTCTTGCGCTTCTAGTCTTGGTGTCGCCTTGGTTGTCTTGTGCTTCGGCTTCTCTCAGGCTTCCCTCCTCTGCCCTGCTAAGCGTGGCCGCAGCGCATGGCTCTGACTGCCCGTGCACAAGTAAAGGGGTCAAAAGGAGAGCCCCTACTTTTGTAAACCGATAGGAGCCCCGGGGCCTGGGCCACACATAAGCGCGACGCGTTGTTGGGCTAGGACCAGAACAGTGCGTGGGCAGGTGGGGCGGATTTTACCGTAGTAACTTCTCGTCCGCTGCGCATCCCCACGACCCCCGCGTTGAAGGCGTGACGTGGAGGTTCGTGCGTGACATGGGGGTCATGCGTGGGCGGTTCCCGCATGCATGCGTCACATCATGGTAAAGAGGCAGCTCGCACCTTCCCCATAAAAGGAGGGAGGCGTAGAGGCACGGCCCATTTACTTGGGTGGACTCGGGTCATGGTCTTCAAGGTGCCTGCGCCCCATGATCACGGGGTAGGGAGCGGCTGCTTCGCCTGTCCCTTTAATGTTGCTCGCTCGCCATGTGTCCCTCATGCAGGTGGCAGGAGGTGGAGGCGGGAAACCGGGTCGTCACTGATTGGGGCAGCAGACCGGTCCTGATTCCCTGCGCCCCCGATGACCGGATTGGTCGAGTGGGGCGGCCGAGCCCCGACTCCGCCCCTTTATAAGAAGGGGAGGGGGCGGCATTCCACATTCTTCCATCATCTGTATCCTTCCACTTCCGCTTCTTTCTTCCATCCGCCATGGCAAGAGGAAACGCTGGCCCTTCGATGGTGGCGGCGAGGGTTGCTGCTCGTCAGCGCGTTCCTCCTCCCCAAGAGCTCGTGGCGGCGGAACCGTCCATGAGAGGAAGGGGGAGGGGCGAGGCCGGGGTCGTCGTGGCGCTCGGGGGAGAGGAGGACGGGGCGGCGCATTGGCCTTGCCTCCGCCAGCGATGCCTCCCCCAACGGAGCACCACGTCGGGGACCAGCCCCGCGAGTTCTTCATCAGGCTGCGCCGTCCACCGCGTCACCGCCTCCGTCTCCCTACTGCATTTGCTCGGGAGATGGAGCTCGATCCACCCCAGACCCTCTGGTTGCACATGAGGAGCTACGGGAACGGTGGCACATGGGTCGACGTTGACTTCCCCGCTCCTCACGTCATGTACCTCCGTCGCGGATGGAAGACGTTCACACGCACCCATAGCTTCATGGGGGAGCTTGGCCTTTACTTCAATTTAATGGAAGGAAGCCTGCTTTCCATCAAGGTCGTTGGAGATCTCGGAACTCGCTTGAAGTGCTGCGTGGAGAGCTCCTCCGATGATGAAGATTCCTCCTCAAGCGGGAGTGACGAGGAGGACAGCGGTAACGACAACGAGGGAGTCGAGCGGCAGGATGCCGACTCCGACTTCGAATGACCGTGTCGCCCCTCCGTCGACCACACGCCCTGCCGAGGGCCATCCTCGCCAAGATCTCCATCGGGGTGCTCCCCGTCGTCTCTGTAGGATCGAAAGTATGTCTAGAGGGGGGGTGATTAGACTACTTGACCAAATAAAACATAACCTTTTCCCAATTTTAATTCTTGGCAGATTTTAGCTATTGTAGGACAAGTCAAGCAATCATCACACAATTCAAGCAAGCATGCAAAGAGTATATTGGCAGCAGAAAGTAAAGCATGCAACTTGCAAGAATGTAAAGGGAAGGGTTTGGAGAATTCAAACGCAATTGGAGACACGGAAGTTTTTCCCGTGGTTCGGATAGGTAGTGCTATCCTACATCCACGTTGATGGAGACTTCAACCCACAAAGGGTAACGGTTGCGCGAGTCCACAAAGGGCTCCACCCACAAAGGGTAACGGTTGCACGAGTCCACAAAGGGCTCCACCCACAAAGGGTCCACGAAGAAGCAACCACCCACAAAGGGTCCACGAAGTAGCAACCTTGTCTATCCCACCATGGCCATCGCCCACACAGGACTTGCCTCACTAGCGGTAGATCTTCACGAAGTAGGCGATCTCCTTGCCCTTACAAACTCCTTGGTTCAACTCCACAATCTTGTCGGAGGCTCCCAAGTGACACCTAGCCAATCTAGGAGACACCACTCTCCAAGAAGTAACAAATGGTGTGTAGGTAATGAACTCCTTGCTCTTGTGCTTCAAGTAATAGTCTCCCCAACACTCAACTCTCTCTCATAGGATATGGATTTTGTGGAAAGAAGATTTGAGTGGAAAGCAACTTGGGAAGGCTAGAGATCAAGATTCATATGGTAGGAATGGAATATCTTGGTCTCAACACATGAGTAGGTGGTTCTCTCTTAGAACAAATGAGTAGGAATTGTGTATATGTTCTGATGGCTCTCTCATTGAATGAAGAGGAGGTGGAGGGGTATATATAGCCTCCACACAAAATCCAACCGTTACACACAGTTTTCCAATCTCGGTGGGACCGAATCAACAAACTCGGTCGGACCGAAAATGTAAACCTAGTGACCGTTAGAGATTTTCGGTGGGACTGACATGCAACTCGGTGGGACCGATATGGTTAGGGTTTGGGCATAACGTAATCTCGGTGAGACCGAATCAACAAACTCGGTGGGACCGAATTTGGTAATTGGCTAACCAGAGAGTTGGTCAGGCAAACTCGGTGGGACCGATTTGCTCTTTCGGTGAGACCGAAAAGTTACAAAAGGGAAACACTGAATTTTCATTGCAATCTCGGTGGGACCGATTCGCTCTTTCGGTGAGACCGAAAAGTTACGAAAGGGAAACAGAGAGTTTGCAATCCCATCTCGGTGAGACCGAGATCCCTATCAGTGGAACCGAATTGCTAGGGTTTGGCAGTGGCTTATGACAAGTGAAACTCGGTGGCGCCGGATAGGAAGAATCGGTAGGACCGAGTTTGGCTTAGGGTTTAGGTCATATGTGGATATGGGAAAGTAGTTGAGGGTTTTGGAGCATATCACTAAGCACATGAAGCAAGAGGCTCATTAAGCAACACCTCATCCCTCCTTGATAGTACTGGCTTTTCCTAAAGACTCAATGTGATCTTGGATCACTAAAATATAAAATGAAGAGTCTTGAGCTTTTGAGCTTGAGCCAATCCTTTGTCCTTAGCATTTTGAGGGTTCCACTTTCACATCCATGCCATGCCAATCATTGAGCTTTCCTGAAATAATTATCTTGGAATAGCATTAGCTCAATGAGCTATATGTTGTTATGAATTACCAAAACCACCTAGGGATAGTTGCACTTTCAATCTCCCCCTTTTTGGTAATTGATGACAACATATAGATCAAAGCTTCGACAAATGATAATAAGCATGAAATATATCGTCGCTTTGAGAAGTATGTGATAAGTAAGAGCTCCCCCTAAATTTGTGCATATTTAAAATTTGCTTTGGACTGCAAATGCACAAAGAGTTAGAGTCATGGGTTACTCTTCCATGTCACATACATCTCGGTGGAGCGCTTAAAATGATAAGAATGAAATACATGCACTCATCACCAAGAATAGTGAATGATCACATAAGATAGATAAGATGATAGCATTAAGCAAGCATTAAGTGTAGCTTATGATCAAACACATGATCATCAATGTCTTACAAATAATGACGTAGTATCTCAAGCACTCAAAAGCAAACAAGTTCGAAAAACCACCAAATAAAGCAAGAGAGAAAAAAACAACACTCTCTCTCTCTCTCGAAGCCTATGATCTATACATCTTCTCCCCCTTTGGCAACAAGTTACCAAAAAGTTCCTAGAAAATGCATGGTGCTAGATCGACGCTCAGGCTTGATCTTCTGGTGGTGGTGGAGTCCGGATCACTCCAAGAACGAAGGCTTCTGTAGATGCTGAAGTAGACGCTAGAGCTGGAGCTGAAGTAGATGCTGGAGCTGGTGGAACTGAAGCTGTAGCTGGTGCAGAAGTGGTGGCTCTGGTGTCAGCAACTGGCACGGCAGACGACCTCGGACCTTGTGGCACTCTAGCAAAGGCATGAGTGGTAGTCCTGCCTCTCCTCTCCTGCATGTCATCCTGGAGCTGTTCCACTGCAGTCTGAATCTCTGTCACCTTGACATCCAAGTCATAGAATTTTTGTTCCATGATTCTCTCTAGGCTTGCCTGGTTTTGAGTTAGGGTGGCTAGTCCTTTCTCAATCCGCAGGGTGGATGCAATCAGGTAACCAAGCTGCTCTTGTTTGGTCTTCAAGAAATACTCAGATGCCTCCTCTTGAGTTGGCATCTTGGCAGCTTTCTCCTTCCTTGCCTTCTCCTTCTTTGCTTGTGTTTGGGCAGACGATGGCTCATTCTCATTCATGACAACTTGATTGTCCTCAAAATCTGGACGGATGGGCAGGTGTGCCTTGTCCAATAAATATATGCCCGTGCCCATCTTAGAGTTGATGAGCTCCTGAATTTGAGGTGCATATCCACAGCTCCTCTTCTGATCTGCTGCAGTCCTCTTGATAGTCTCTACTATGAGGCTCATGACCTTGAACTTTTGTGGCACATCAAAGACATGAAGCAAGTTGATTGCATGGCCTCTGATCATCTTGTGATCTCCAGACTTGGGCAATAAGGTGTGCCTCAATATCCAAATGATGGTTGGCAGCCCTGACAGAAGATAATGCACTGAGCCAAATTTGAAAGTGTCAAGAGCTTCATTGGGAATTTCCTTGTACATGTTGGACATTGAGTTATGATCCATCTTTTTCTTGGCATAAATGTCCAAGTCATCTGCTTGCTCCTCTGGGGCATTGATCAGCTGAGCCCATTCAGCAACTGTAGATTGGTACCTCGTACCCTCAGACATCCAAGTTATCCTCCCATCTGGATAAAAGTGTGCCGTGGAGTAGAATTGCATGATAAGCTCCTCGTTCCACTTTGTGAGCTTCTTCCCAACAAAGTCAGCAACTCCACAAGCACTAAAGCTGTCATACACTCCAGGGTAGTGTTCCTCATTTTCTTTCATGTAGGTCCAGTCGACCCATCTCATGTCACAAACAATGGGCTTCTTATCTAGCAGCACTGTCTCATAGAAGTCCTGTTGTTCCTTGGTGTGAAATCTGTAATCCACAGCAGTCCTTCTCCTTGAAGCATACGGGTCTGCTTCTCTCCACTTCATCATCCCTGAATCTCTCCTGAGCTTCATGTCCTCAGCCACAGGATGAGCATCATTGTGGTCTGGGATCTTGGGCTTGAGCTTTCTAAGAACTTGCTCTTCATCCTCTTCTTCAGCAACAGTCTCAGGCACTGGGGCCTTATTCTTCTCAGCTGCAGGAATGCTCCTTGTATTCCTCTTTGGTTTTGGCTTGGAGGCAGCTTTGGGCTTAGATGCAGTAGCCCCTGATCTTATGGCATCACCCATCAGCTTGGGTGCCTTAGGTGCTGGTGCAGCTACCTCTTCTTCCTCTTCCTCTTCCATGATGGAAGCCTTTCCTAGCACTCTGGCTACAGTCTTCTTGACCCTTTCCTTCCTCTTCTTGCCTTCTGCAGCAACTGGCTCTTTGGGAGTGGGCTTCTCAGTTGAGGCTCTAGCCTTTGACATAGGCTGCCTGCCTGCTGGCCTTTTAATCTTTAGACCTGGCTTCATGCCTTGAGCTGGCTCAACTCTCTTTGATGTGGCCTCTTCCTCTGCCACATAATCTTCATCTTCGGAGTCTGAAGTTCTCTTCTTCCTCTGTCTGGTGGCAGCTTTTGGCAGATTGCTTGGGGTACTTCTGCTTCCATCATCTGAAGAGCTGGAGGGACTAGTGCCCTCACTCATCTGCACTTGCTGCTCTGACAAGTTCTGGTTGTCACTCTGATCAGACATGCTGCAAACTCTGACTGCTGACCCCTAGCTCGGCGGAGACTCGCTACGGCGGCAATGGCGGGACAGAATTCCCGTTGACGGCAACGGAGACCAGCGACTGGAGGCGGCTGGCAGTGAGAAGACGATCCGGAGACCACGTTGGCAGAGCAGGCTATCGCGCGGGCGAAGGGATTCGGAGAAATTTCCAAATTTTGCCCGTGACTATATATAGCCCGACCCTGTCGGTGTGACCGAGTGGAACAACTCGGTGGCACCGAGATTCATAACTACATGCAGTTACTGAAACTCGGTGTGACCGAAAGGTTCAAATCGGTTGCACCGAGATCGAAAACCTAGATCAACTTAATGATCTCGGTAGGACCGAAAGTGGGGTATCGGTCAGACCGAGAATCATAAAGAGGTTTTGGAAGTTTAAGTCTATGACGAATCGGGGACTCCGAGCGCTCCTCACACAGAGTGGTTCGAATCTGACTTGATCAAATTTTGTGATGCAGCATGAATAGAGTTTGAGACGAGAAAAGCATAGATAGCTAGAGGAGGTTCTTAGGCATTCTTGTCCATCCACTTGGCAAAGGAAATAAACCCAAACGATCAAAACAACAAGTGGATGTCCTCGACTGAGTAAAATATGCAACCAGCATGCTCACACAATAAGATGGCAAATGAAATATGTGGCAAGGCATGCACAACCAATTCTAGCATCTATCAAGCAATTTGCGATGACAAGGTCATCTATATATGAGTATATTGACTTAGGAGTCAAGTGAGAACACTTGATCATAGGTCATACTCATCGTTTAAGCTCAAGTGGGGTTACCACTTTTACATAAAGCATTGTTGTGTTCACATCTTTAGAGTTGCTTTAGCTCAAGTCTTAGAGTAAAGCTCCCCCTAGATGTGATATCCCCCCTTAGAGGGATGAACTAACCTTGGGTTTCGTCGATGATGACTTCATGTAGATGTTGAAGATGTGGATGCTCAATGTTGATGTAGATCACTTGGAGCTATCCATTTGAGTGAATTGCACTTTCAATACCTACATGGGTTAGTCCCACAAGGAACAAACAAGGATATCCATAGACATAGAGTGATGCACACAAAAGATGATGTCCATGAAAACTTTTAGGTTACCTTGTCCCTTGTCTTACCAACAAGAGGGTTTGTGACTCCTTGAACTAGTGCAAGATGTGGAAGTTGATTGCACTTGTTCTTGCCAAAATGATAAGAGGGAAGTATGTTGGCGGAGTCACCCTCAAGAACTCTCTAGTTCTTCTTCTTTTGGATCCACACCATCTTGATGGGAATCCTTGGAGTTGTAGTCGTACTTGATGAAGTGGAACTTGAAGTAGTCTTGGGAATCCACTTGACTAAGGTCTTAGGAGCTTCTTCAAATGCATCAATTTCCTCTTGAAGCTTGTCCTTGCCTTTTTGCTTGTAGTCTTGTGGTGAAAGATCATCTTGAGCTTGTGTCCCCTTGAAAGAAGTATCATACTTCTCTTGTTGAGGAACAAACTTTGTCTTGGGGTATTGATCTTCTTCCCACTCAACTCCATTGGCATTGAACTTTCGTTCAAAACCAACACCTTGATTCTTCCGGTGCATTCCTTGCTTGCACACAATTTCCTCGAATTGCTTACTCCCGGCAAGACTTTTGTACACTCCTTTCTCTATAATTCCCTTCAATAAGCTATTTTCTTGCTCAAGTGTAACTTGGCTAAGAGAATCATTAGTGGAATCAAGAGAACTACTATAAGCAACAATATTGGATTTAGCATGATCATTGTTACTGCTAGAGGAAGAATCTTTCTTGTTCTTGTTACTAGACTTGACTTGAGGCATGTAAGTGGACAAGAGTAAACGCTTGGCAATGTAAGAAGAACTTTTCTTGCGGAGATCATCATTGATTGCTTTTAAGAACTCATGCTCTTGCTCAAGATTGAGCTTTTCAATGCGTAATTTCTCATGAGCTCTTAAAAGTTCTCGATGATCTTCGAAGATAGTTTCATGAGCTAACTTAAGAGTGTTTAGTTCTTTAGTTAGAGCCTCAATCTTCTCCTTATCATTGTCATTCGTTTTTATCTTGATTAGCATGATTAATTGATGTTTCATCATAGTATTCATCACTAGAGTTGTCAACAAGCAAATCATCACCTAACAAGTCATCTTCATCACTATTGAAATCAACATACTCGGGGTGTGTTACCTTAGGACCTTTGGCCATGAAGCATCTTCCAATTCCTTCATTTGGTGAGTCAAATATGTCGTAGGAGTTGGTTGACACAAGTGCTAGACCGGCAACACCTTCATCTTGAGTATCTTCGGAGTCGGAGTGATAACTTCTCTCAGAGTGGCTGTCGGAGTCGGATACCCATTCACCAACATGAGCTTGATGTCTTCGTTTTGTGTAGCTCCTTGATGATTTTCCCTCCTTTCCGAATCCTTGCTTCTCCGTGAGTATCTTCGTTCATAACGATCATCTCTACTCCTTCTCTCTCTTGGTGGTGATTCTTTGCTTCTTCTTTTTGGAGAATCTTCTCTTCTCTTGTAGGGAGCCATACACTCATTGGAATAGTGTCCGGGTCTTCCACAACTGTAGCAGTTTCGCTCTCGACTAGAAGATCTTTTGTCATTGTAGGACCTTGACTTGAAGCTTCTATCTTTGCTTCTACTCTTGTAGAACTTGTTGAAGTTCTTCACCATTAAGCTCAATTCTTCATTGAAGTTTTGCTTCTCACTTGATGATGTAGGGGCTTCACATGAGGCTTTGTAGGCACCACTTGATTTGTTGTGAAGTTCCTCTTTATCCTTAAGTGACATCTCATGAGCAACAATTCTTCCAATCACCTCCGTTGGCTTGAGATCTTTGTAGTTGGGCATCATTTGGATCAATGTGCACATGGTATCATATTTTCCATCCAAGGCTCTTAGAATCTTCTTGATGATGAATCTATCGGTCATCTCTTCGCTTCCTAAGCCGGCAATCTCATTTGTGATGAGAGCAAGCCTAGAGTACATTTCAGCGACACCTTCACCATCCTTCATCTTGAACTTGTCAAGTTGTCTTTGAAGCACATCCAACTTGGATTCCTTGACGGAGTCGGTACCTTCGTGCATATCAATCAAAGTGTCCCAAATTTCCTTTGCATTCTCAAGACGGTTGATTTTGTTGAATTCTTCGGGGCACAATCCGTTGAAGAGAATATCACAAGCTTGAGCATTGTATTGCAACATCTTCAACTCATCCGCGGTAGCTTCACGATTTGGTTCTTTCCCATCAAAGAAGTCACCTTGCAAACCAACACACACAATAGCCCAAACAGCGGGCTTATGTCCAAGAATATGCATTTTCATTTTATGCTTCCAACTAGCAAAATTAGTACCATCAAAGTAAGGACCTCTACGGTGATAATTTCCCTCACTAGACGCCATACTCTCCTAGGTTGTGGAACCAAGGCTATGACCACCAAAAGCTATGGAGATCAAAGAAAATGGAGACCAAAGCTCTGATACCACTTGTAGGATCAAAAGTACGTCTAGAGGGGGGTGATTAGACTACTTGACCAAATAAAACATAACCTTTTCCCAATTTTAGTTCTTGGCAGATTTTAGCTATTGTAGGACAAGTCAAGCAATCATCACACAATTCAAGCAAGCATGCAAAGAGTATATTGGCAGCGGAAAGTAAAGCATGCAACTTGCAAGAATGTAAAGGGAAGGGTTTGGAGAATTCAAACGCAATTGGAGACACGGATGTTTTTCCCGTGGTTCGGATAGGTGGTGCTATCCTACATCCACGTTGATGGAGACTTCAACCCACAAAGGGTAACGGTTGCGCGAGTCCACAAAGGGCTCCACCCACAAAGGGTAACGGTTGCACGAGTCCACAAAGGGCTCCACCCACAAAGGGTCCACGAAGAAGCAACCACCCACAAAGGGTCCACGAAGTAGCAACCTTGTCTATCCCACCATGGCCATCGCCCACACAGGACTTGCCTCACTAGCGGTAGATCTTCACGAAGTAGGCAATCTCCTTGCCCTTACAAACTCCTTGGTTCAACTCCACAATCTTGTCGGAGGCTCCCAAGTGACACCTAGCCAATCTAGGAGACACCACTCTCCAAGAAGTAACAAATGGTGTGTAGGTAATGAACTCCTTGCTCTTGTGCTTCAAGTGATAGTCTCCCCAACACTCAACTCTCTCTCATAGGATATGGATTTTGTGGAAAGAAGATTTGAGTGGAAAGCAACTTGGGAAGGCTAGAGATCAAGATTCATATGGTAGGAATGGAATATCTTGGTCTCAACACATGAGTAGGTGGTTCTCTCTCAGAACAAATGAGTAGGAATTGTGTATGTGTTCTGATGGCTCTCTCATTGAATGAAGAGGAGGTGGAGGGGTATATATAGCCTCCACACAAAATCCAACCGTTACACACAGTTTTCCAATCTCGGTGGGACCGAATCAACAAACTCGGTCGGACCGAAAATGTAAACCTAGTGACCGTTAGAGATTTTCGGTGGGACTGACATGCAACTCGGTGGGACCGATATGGTTAGGGTTTGGGCATAACGTAATCTCGGTGAGACCGAATCAACAAACTCGGTGGGACCGAATTTGGTAATTGGCTAACCAGAGAGTTGGTCAGGCAAACTCGGTGGGACCGATTTGCTCTTTCGGTGAGACCGAAAAGTTACAAAAGGGAAACACTGAATTTTCATTGCAATCTCGGTGGGACCGATTCGCTCTTTCGATGAGACCAAAAAGTTACGAAAGGGAAACAGAGAGTTTGCAATCCCATCTCGGTGAGACCGAGATCCCTATCGGTGGAACCGAATTGCTAGGGTTTGGCAGTGGCTTATGACAAGTGAAACTCGGTGGCGCCGGATAGGAAGAATCAGTAGGACCGAGTTTGGCTTAGGGTTTAGGTCATATGTGGATATGGGAAAGTAGTTGAGGGTTTTGGAGCATATCACTAAGCACATGAAGTAAGAGGCTCATTAAGCAACACCTCATCCCTCCTTGATAGTATTGGCTTTTCCTAAAGACTCAATGTGATCTTGGATCACTAAAATATAAAATGAAGAGTCTTGAGCTTTTGAGCTTGAGCCAATCCTTTGTCCTTAGCATTTTGAGGGTTCCACTTTCACATCCATGCCATGCCAATCATTGAGCTTTCCTGAAATAATTATCTTGGAATAGCATTAGCTCAATGAGCTATATGTTGTTATGAATTACCAAAACCACCTAGGGATAGTTGCACTTTCAGTCTCCTTGAGCGGCTGGCGTAGTAGAGTCGAAGAAGGCGGGTGGCGGCCGTCAAATTGGAGTACGCGGGTACCGCCGCCTTCGTCGCGTATTGCCAGCCCGCTGCCTTGTCTTCCAGCTCATTTCCTGGCACCAAGATGTTCTCTTGGTGCCTTCTACTCCTCATATCTTGCCTAGGCGCTCTTTTCTCCCTCCCGCTGCCTTGTTCCACCTTTTGTGGAGAGGGACAAGAAAGGGATTATAGGCACCTTATCTCTTTTTAGTTTGTAAGCCTGTGGGCACTTGTTAATTCTAAGACTTGTAATCCCTTGCTCATGTTTTTAATTCCGTATGAATTGTACCTGTATGGGATGTTTTTAATGAAAAAGGGTGCTTGCCGGGTGAGGGAGTCCTGGACTAAGGGGTCCTCGGGCGTCCTCCCTATTATCCATGGGCCGGACTGATGGGCTATGAAGACATGAAGGCCGAAGACTGTACCTATGTCCGGATTGGACTCTCCTTGGCGTGGAAGGCAAGCTTGGCGACCGACTATGAAGATTCCTTCTTATGTAACCGACTCTATGTAACCCTAGATCCCCCCCCCCCCGGTGTCTATATAAACCGGAGGGGTTAGTCCGGAAAGGGGATATTCATGACCATAGTCATACAGGCTAGGCTTCTAGGGTTTAGCCAATTACGATCTCGTGGTAGATCAACTCTTGTAACACTCATATTCATCAAGATCAATCAAGCAGGACGTAGGGTATTACCTCCATAGAGAGGGCCCGAACCTGGGTAAACATCGTGTCCCCCGTCTCCTATTACCATCGATCCTAGACGCACAGTTTGGGACCCCATACCCGAGATCCGCCGGTTTTGACACCGACATTGGTGCTTTTATTGAGAGTTCCACTATGCCATCAACGAAAGGTTCGATGGCCCCTTCAATCGTCTATAGCGACACTGTCCAACGAGAAACCTTCCTCCCCGGACAGATTTTCGTGTTCGGCGGCTTCATACTGCGGGCCAACTCGCTTGGCCATCTGGAACAGATTGATAGCTACACCCCTGGCCACCAGGTCAGATTCGGAAGCTTAAACTACGTCGCGGATATCCATGGAGACTTGATCTTCGATGGATTTGAGACCGCAACGATCGCTCCCCCTTGCCCCGATGAACATAACTTAAATCGGTCATCGGATCACATCCAGGAGATGGTCCCCGTTGCTGCAACGGCCTTAGAACCGGAGCAGATCGTGCCATCCGGGGCCACCGAGTCCACGGTGTTGGAGCCGCACACTGACTCGGCACCCTGCAATATTTACGGCAATAGAACTCTGTACTCATCTCCGGCTATAAGTCCCAGACCGGGTACGCCTGCGGACACCGAGCTGGATCGGTTATCGATTTTCGAATTTAGCGCCACAGACATCTTCTAGCACTCACCTTTGGGTGAAGTGCTAAACTCTTTAAAGAACTTGTCCTTGGAGAAGGACTCACAGCCGAACTATGTTCGGTTCGAGCCAAAGGCTGATGATGGGAAATTTTGCTTCCCACCCGCCACCCACTTCATAGCCACTGTCGATGACTTAGCCGATGTGCTTGATTACGGCTGCGAAGACATCGACGGTATGGATGATGATGCCGACCAGGAGCAAGGCCAAGACCCGCCATTTACTGGATGTTGGACGGCCACCTCTTCGTACGATGTGTACATGGTCGACACACCTAAAAAAGCTAGCGACGATGACAAAGGAGATCCAGTTGCGAATAAACCTTCTGAGACATAGTCCAAGCGTTGGCGCCCTAAACGCCGCTCTAAGCCTCGTCGCTCAAAAGATGAGGACACTGGCACTGGAGAAAATAGTACTCCGGGCGACGCTGAAAACAATGAAGACCCTGTTAGGGCTGCATCCGAACAGGAGGAACAAGACAACGAGCAAGATAACCCTGATAAACAGGCCATGCCCAATGATCCAGATGATGATAGATATCGTCCAGTCTCCAAGGATGATGAGAGCCTCGGCAATGAAGACTTCATCGTGCCTGAGGCACCCCTCGAGCAGGAGCGCTTCAAGCGCCAGCTAATAGCCACTGCAAGAAGCCTGAAGAAGAAGCAGTAGCAGCTCCAAGCTGATCAAGACCTGCTCATCGACAGGTGGACTGATATCCTGGCAGCCAAAGAATACGGCCTCGAGCGCCCAGCCAAGAGTTACCCGAAGCGCAGACTGCTACCTTAGTTCGATGAGGAAGCACCAGATCCCATACCTCCCTCACGCAATGCGGACCGACCACCACGTGGTCGGGATAGTGCGGCGGACCAATCACCCCGTGGTCAGGATAAAACGGAAACTCAGACTGAACAACAGCCCGTCCCACCGCCTCGCAAAAACAGGGACAGAACAGCTCGGGACCATACATACGACCTTTGGCAGGATCTGGACAGTAGAGTAGGACACACCAGATATATCTACGGATCGCGAGGACGCTTCCTGACTCGGGATGACGGCTACCAATTCGTACGTGACAAACCTAGTCACACCTGGGCCGATAACCGCAGACGGACTTCATCGGAGGTGCGCCATGACGCGGCCTGATATAGAGGCGCCGCACACCCTCTCTGCTTCATAGATGAGGTGCTGGATCACGAATTCCCTGAGGGGTTCAAGCCCATCAATATCGAATCATACGACAGAAAAAACGATCCCGCAGTATGGATTGAGGACTTTATTCTCCACATCCACATGGCGTGTGAAGACGACCTCTACGCCATCAAATACATCCCACTAAAACTCAAAGGGCTAGCTCGACACTGGCTAAATAGCCTGCCCGAGAATTCCATCGGCAGCTGGGAGGACTTCGAAGAGGCCTTCCTTGACAACTTCCAAGGTACATATGTCCGGCCACCCGATGCCGATGACTTAAGCCACATAGTTCAACAACCTGGAAAATTAACCAGAAAATTCTGGACTAGGTTCCTAACCAAAAAGAACCAGATCGTTGACTGTCCGGATGCCGAAGCCCTAGCGGCCTTTAAACACAGCATCTGTGACAAATGGCTAGCATGCCACCTTGGCCAAGAAAAGCCGAAATCCATGGCAACCCTTACGGCACTCATGACCCACTTTTGCGTGGGTGAGGACAGCTGGCTGGCTCGTAGTAAAAACATAGCCAGCAAGACAGGCCCCTCCGAGGCCAAGAACAGCTCCGGCAAGCTCTGGCGCAACAGACACAAACGCCGAAGCAATGGCGATAACACCGATGACACTACAGTTCACGCCAGATTCAGCGGCTCCATGTCTGGCCAGCGAAAGAAGCCCTATAAAAGGAATAGCGGAGGACCATCTAGCTTGGACTGCATACTCGATCATCCGTGCCAGATACATGGCACCCCAGACAAACCGGCCAACCATACTAACAAAGATTGTCGGGTCTTTAACCAAGCCAGCAAGGTAAATAGAGGAAACAAGGAAGGGAATCACAGAGCGAGGACGATGACAAGGAGCCCCGGCAGCCGAACACTGGGGGCAGAAGAAATTCCCGCCTCAAGTCAAAACGGTGAACATGATATATGCTACACACATCACCAAAAGGGAGCGCAAGCAGGCACTCAGGGACGTTTATGCGGTAGAGCCAGTCGCCCCAAAATTCAACCCATGGTCGTCATTCCCGATCACCTTTGATCATCGTGATCATCCAACTAGCATCCGTCATGGCGGTTCGACCGCATTGGTGCTTGACCCAATCATCGACGGATTTCACATGACACGAGTACTAATGGACGGTGGTAGCAGCCTCAACTTTCTCTATCAGGATACAGTACGCAAAATGGGCATTAATCCCTCACAAATCAAGCCCACGATAACTACCTTTAAAGGAGTTATACCAAGCGTAGAGGCCTGTTGTACGGGCTCAATCACGCTGGAGGTGGTTTTCGGTTCGCCGGATAACTTCCGAAGCGAAGAGTTAATCTTCGATATCGTCCCTTCCGCAGCGCCTACCATGCACTGCTCGGACGAACCGCGTTTGCTAGATTCAAAGCGGTGCCACATTATGCTTATCTCAAGCTCAAGATGCCCGGTCCACGCGGCGTCATTACAGTAAATGGAAACACGGAATGTTCCCTCCATACAGAGGAGCATACCGTAGCCCTAGCAGCAGAAGTACAGAGCGGCCTTCTCAAGCGGCACCATAATCCGGCCGCCGAGCCCCTAGACATCGTTCAGAAGGTCCGGACTACACTGCAACAGGGCAGCTCAGTTCATCAAGAGTTGACTTAGTAAATTCAGCCTCCGTCCCAGCCCCGATGAGGAAACGGCATACGTACCATGCGTACATAACTACGCACTCAAAACCCCATGGGTACTGACGGAGGCATAACTCGCTCGTGATCCATAGTGCGGCTTGACCGACCCTAGGATTCGCACGCCTTTATTTTTCTTTTTATTAGGTTTTTTCTCTTTTCAAGGTCTATGCGGACGACCCGTTTGCAGAACACACCAAGGAGGCAAGGAGCGCTGGCATACAAGGGAATCCCCAGGTGGTCTCTATCAAACGATTGCCATACTTGTTTTACATACCCGCACGCAGCTCTCCCTTGGTTGCGGCATGTTAAATAGCTTTCCTTGCTTGTCGCATTACTTGCACAAAGTACTCCTCAACGTACTAATTACATCACAATGGTGAATAAATGGTGGCGTCAGCTTATTACTTAATTTTCCTATTTCCTCACCTTTGTATATATTACTTATTGCACACGTATACCATGGTACGTATTACGGTGCCAGGGGCTTCATTACACCCCGCATTACGGCAATAAAAGTCCGAACACTTTTCCAGTATAGTTCGGCACCCCGAACTTATACAATTATATGCATCGGCTCCGAATCATGTCTTTGGTCAATAGTTGGGTTGCCCAGCTCCTGTGCTTACTACCTTACGTTCCGCTATATCGGCTAGGGTAGTAAAGGGAGAACTCCTGCGATTGTGTCCCAGTTGTTCCGGACGAGCACCTCAGTAGAGAAAGCCGAAAACTGACTGTCATGGTGCGGCGAGAGCTGGTCAGCTGTTCGAGAGGTTCCAAATCGTTAGAGATTTTTTCTGCTTCTTGCGAAGAATCGGTTCCTCCGATTAGGCATGTATAACACCCCTAGTTCAGCCTTCCGAATACCAGGGGCTTCGCCAGCTCTCTTAATTGTCAAACTCCTATGGCTAAGTGAGGGCGGTAAAGGCAGCATAGTCTGATTGCCTTGTTCGTTGCGCTAAACACCTCCTTTAAGGACCAGAATGTGGAGTAAAGAGTGTTTAGATTTATCCCAAACACCCCCGTACTATCTACGTGGGGGCAGAAGCCGACGACTGGTCAACCCTCAGATTTCATAAACGGCCACACAGGAGGTAAAATGTAAATCGCAAGCATTATAATACATAACATCATTGTTCCATATTACAGGACATGATAGTAAAAATGTTCTCATGGGAATATGACATCCTTCGAACATTGCTCCGCCACAAGGCGGGACCCCTCCAGGACGCCATCAAAATAGAGCTCGGGTCGACGATGCTCCTTGCCCTCCGGTGGCCCCTCGGTCATCGGCTTCTTGGCATCCAGCTTTGCCCAATGCGTCTTGACAGGGGCAAATGCCATACGCGCACCTTCAATACAGACCGACCGCTTCATGGCTTCTAGCCGCGGACAGGCACTTACAAGGCACTTAACAAGTCTGAAGTAGATGCTAGGTATAGGCTCGACAGGCCACAGCCGGACTATCAGGTCCTTCATGGCTAGCTCTGCCGACCTGTGCAGCTCGACCAACTGCTTCAGCTGGTCGCTGAAGGGCAACGGATGTTTGGGTCCAAGATATTGGAACCAGAATAGCTTCTCCATAGACATCCCTTCTTCAGATCTATAATGCTCGGCGGCATCTGATATACTGCACAGCAGATCCGTAAGCGCCCCTAGAAAACCCAAATTCGGATAAGTACAAGGAACATTTCTTCTACATACTTGCTTTGCATGGTGAAAGACTTACCCGCCGCAATCTCCTTGGCCGCCTGAATTTCCTGGAGGGTGTTCTGGGCTTCGGCTCGTGCATCCTGCGCGCTCTGGCGGGCCTTCGCCAGTTCGGACTCTTGCACCTTACAATCGCACTCCAAGGACTCAAATCTCTCCAGCGCGCCCTGGAATTGTTGTTGTGCCTCGCCAACCTGGGCCTCGTGCTTTTCGCGCGTGGCACGTTCCTTGGCCGCTTTGTCCTCGGCCTCAGCTAACGCCTTCTTGAGGGTTGTCACCTCGGTCATGGCCCCTAATAAAGTTAATGACACCTTTGTCTGGACGGACTATTCATTTTTTCTTAATGTGTACCCATAGGTTACTGCATACCTTGGCTATGCTCCAGCTGCTTCTTCACGAGGCCGAGCTCTTCCTCGGCCCGCTCCAGTTTCCGCTTCAGTCCGGAGACCTCCGCAGCATGGGCGGTGGCAGCCTGTAGCGCTACCTGCTTATTCACACAGACAACTTATGTTAGATTCCTGCGATATTTCTTATCGATCCTCTGTTCGGCTTTTTCTTTCCAAACACCAAACAGAGCATCAGGAGCTACTGTCTATACTGTGATATTCTTCCTACAAATGCATTACTTACCTCAAAGCCTGATAGAAGGCTAGTGCAGGCTTTGGTCAGTCTGCTTTTTATGAACTGGACCTTCAATATTACCGTGCCCATAATGGCGCGGTGTTCATCCACAATAGAGGCGCCTCGTAGCGCCTCCAGCAGATTATCCTGTGCCTCTGGTTGGATAGAGGTCACCGGCAGAACAGGCACATTCCCTCCTTTTGGGGAATGTCATTCGCTGGACTCCAGAGCCGCATAGATCTCCGGAATAGTATCCGGCTCAGATCCAAAGGGAACTCGGCCCCCGTCACCAGTCCCCATAGGGGCTTTTTTTCCCCATGTGTCCAGCTGTAAGGACATATTTATCCCTAAGTGTTTTGGTGATTGATGACAACGCATTTGCGGACTAATCGTGTGCCATGAGTTTTCCAGACTCTTCTCTGCTAGGCACAAGACGATTGGGTGCCCCTCGAAGACTGACGAAGACGGCGTCTTTTCTACATTTCTTTTTGGTGGATTTGAGTCGTAGGAAAGCCGTACTATTAAGAGGGGGTCCGCGTTGGAAAGGTTTGGGTGGAATCATCACGTACACGTCTCCTTTTATCCCCTCCTTCTTCCTTGGAGCTTCCTCCGTTTTCCTGCCTCCTTTGACTGGCTGTTGTTGTGGTTGCGGTAGTACTGCTCCTGGATCAACGGTAGTACCGTGGGCATCCACGGTAGTACCGCGCGGTGGCGCGGTAGTACCGCTGGTGCTCACGGTAGTACCGCTCCCCTGGAGCCGCACTACCGCTGCCCACCAGGCTAGTGCCGCCCCTTTGCGGTAGTAGGAGCGGATGTAATTTTTTACATCCGCACCTGCCATGGTAGTACCGCTTTCACCGTGCGGTAGTACCGCGCTATGCGGTCAGGCAGTAGTAACGCCCCTCAGCTGTACTACTGTGTCGAGTTTTTTCTACTTCCGTTTTTTTGCGGAAGTAGGCACGGAAGTTCCCCTTCCCCCTGGACGGGACTTTTGCCTTACGGTAGTACCACATTGGGGGCGCGGTAGTACCGCGCCTGCGGAAGTACCGCCCCCAGCTTGCGTCTGTTTCCCTGGCTGGGGTCGCGACAGTACCGTGGGACGGTACAGTAGTACCGCACTGCCGTGCGGTAGTACCGCTTGGTTGCAAGCAGTAGTACCGCGCGGCCTTGCGGTAGTACCGCTGGCCGCGGGCTGGTTGGTGGGTAACGGTTGGATCTTTTCCACACACTATGTAAAGGGTCTCCTTCTTCCCCGTTGACTCATCTCTTCCACCATTAAAGCTCCATTATTGCTCCAAGCTCCATTTTCACCCGATCTCACTCCCTAGCCAACCAAACTTGTTGATTTGCTCGGGAGTGGTTGAGAAGGCCCCGATCTACACTTCCACCAAGAGATATTTGATTCCCCCTACTAATCCCTTGCGGATCTTGTTACTCTTGGGTGTTTGAGCATCCTAGACGGTTGAGGTCACCGTGAAGCCATAGTCCATTGTGGTGAAGCTTCATGGTGTCGTTGGGAGCCTCCAATTGAGTTGTGGAGATTGCCCCAACCTCGTTTGTAAAGGTTCGGTCTCCTCCTCCAAGGGCACCAATAGTGGAATCACGGCATCTCGCATTGTGTGAGGGCGTGAGGAGATTACGGTGGCCCTAGTGGCTTCTTGGGGAGCATTGTGCCTCCACACCGCTCCAACGGAGACGTACTTCCTCTCAAAGGGAAGGAACTTCGGCAACACATCCTCGTCTCCACCATCTCCACTCTTGGTTATCTCGTGCCTTTACTTGTGTAGCTTATTTGTTTCATATATCTTGCTTGCTTGTGTTCCTATTCGTGTTGCATCATATAGGTTGCTCATCTAGTTGCATATCTAGACAACCTACTTTGATGCAAAGTTTAAATTGCTAAAGAAAAGCTAAAAATTGTTAGTTGCCTATTCACCCCCCCCCCTCTAGTCAACCATATCGATCCTTTCAATTGGTATCAGAACCTCATCTCTTTATTAAGGACTTTACCGTCCAAAGAGTATGGTTGATACCGTAGACGGTGCGGAGGAACACTCCGGTGTGAATCCTATCTCGTCTACGGGCGATGGGGGAACTTAGGTCTCTCGTGAGGAGTTCAATGTGGCCTTGGAGACATTGAAAACCTCCATGACGACCGAAGTCGAAAGCATGTTTACTAAATTTCTTGAGGGGCTTAAACTATCCACCGCACCGTTGAAAGTGGGTGATCCCGCCAACAAGGTGACGGATGCTATCCCCGACAAGGGGGAAGCTAGTAGTGAAAAGGCTCCTTCTTCTAGTGGCAAGAATGGCACCAGCATCTTTGCCCATGTGGAACCACCACTTTTTTATGGTGGACCGGTTCCTTCCACTCATTTGAATCATGCCGGTCCTCCCCCTAAGATTGTGAAAAATGAGGATTTTGATTCTTGGGTTTACCGCTTTAAACGTCATTTAAATCATGTGAACACTAACCTTTGGAGAATCATTGAAGAAGGTTTCTATCCACATGATCCAAGCAACTTCACTCCTCGAGAAGCCGCGGACAATCAATTCAATGAGAATGCTCTCTTCATCATTCAAGATGCAATTCCACCCGAAGACCTACCTCATCTTCGTCCTTTCGCCTTGGCCAAAGATGCATGGCATTGTGTCGTGTCTCTCTACCGGGGAAGCGCAAGCATTCAACGCTCCAACTATGAAGTGGTACAAGATGAGGCTGATGAGTTTGCAATGAAGGAAGATGAAGAACCTCGTGAGCTCTATCGGAGAGTATCCAAACTCGCGGTCTCACTACGAGATCACGGGAGCAAGGACACGGATGACAATTGGATCAAGCGCAAATTCCTCAAGGCAATGATGCCCTATCACAAGGCCATGTCCTTCGTCATTCGTCAAAGACCGGACTTCCACACTTTGACCTCAAGCGAAGTGTTGGATGAGTTTTTGGCCATGAACATTTTGGACAAGACCGCCGACAATGCGGTGCTCTGTTCTCAACAGGCAAAGAAGCCTAACCTTGCATTGAAGGACAAGCTCATCGTGGAAGATGAAGAAGAGGAAGAAGAGGAGAGCAACCCCGAAGATACGAAGTATGCATATCATGAACACATGGCACTTGCTTCAAGGCAATTTTGGAGCAAGAAAAACTCGAGGCCAAACTTTAGCAAAAACAACTCGAGTGGTACAAGGGGCAAGCAACGTGTAAGGACTTGCTACAATTGCGGCAACGTGAGTCATTTCGTTGCGGAATGCCCGTATGAGAAGAGGGAAGACAATGGTGGCAAGCTCATCCGAAAGGACAAGGCCAAGTCGTTCCCCAACAAGAACAACTTCTCCAAGAAGACTCCTCCCAAGGCTTTGGTTGTGCAAGAAGAGTACAATGAGGATGATGACGATGATGAAGATGATGAGTCGGTTGCCATGGCCTCCGTTGCCATTGCAACAACGTCACGGGTGTCTCTCTTCGACTCACCCAACGAGAGCATCACCGCCAAGTGCCTCATGGCTAAAGCCACCAACAAGGTAACCTCCAACATCAAAACTACCATCATTAATCATCCTTCTCCGACTGATTGCATTAATGAACTTGAGGGAGCTAATGTGGAGGCTAACGAGTTTGAGGCCTTTATGGGCAAACTCAAGGGAAAATCCAAGAAGCACTTTGTTGCTCTCTTGGAACAACTTGGTGAAGCCAATGACATGATCGAGGCTCACGAAGACACCATCTCTAAGATGGAAGGGCATAGTCGTGACTATGCCGATGAGATTTCGGATCTTTCCAATGCTCTTGAGTAAGAGCGTGGTCTTCGTTTGGCTCTTGAGGAGTCACACAACATTGATCATGCTAAGTTAAAGAAAGATTATGATCATGCCCTCATTGTTTCTCGTGTGCTAAATTCCGAGAAGGCCAAACTCGGGGTTGATCTTGCTAGACTCAGAGAGGAGTTTGATATACTTGACAAGGCCCACAAGGCCTTGAAGGGTATTCATGCTAGTCTCAAGGAGTCTCATGATCAACTCCAAGTGAAGCTAACTAAGGAGAAAGCAACTTTTCCTCATATGGTTTTAATTGATAATGCAAATGCTACTAACACGTGTTGTGAGCATATACATCTTGTTGAGGAAGATGCGAAGTTGAAGGAGCAACTTGAGAAAGGTCTTGCGACTTGCATACAAGGCAAGAAGAACCTCAACGATCTCTTGATCAACCAAAAGGGAGGTGTGGCCAAGGAAGGGGTTGGGTACGTGCCCGACTCCAAGAACAAGAAGAAGAATGACAAGACCAAACGACATCCTCCCCTCATGCAAACCTTTGTGAGGGAGGGAGAGAGTGCCCCCGAGGACAAGAAGAAAAACAATGTCAAGAAGGGCAATGTCACCCCTCCCAACAAAGCCGGCGATCTTAATCCTTCTTATGTGTTATGCCGTGCTAGTGATGGGCATGTTTATGCCAAATTTGTTGGTTATCTTCATGAATACATTGAATGGTCTATTTGGGTTCCTAAGACCCTTGTTACTAACATCAAAGGACCCATTACAAAATGGGTAACTAAAACCAAGCATTGATCTCTTGTAGGTGTTTGCTTCCGGTGGTGGATCATGGTTGCTTGATAGCGGAGCTACAAATCATATGACCGGAAGCAAGGACTTGGTGGTGGACATGCACAAGGTTCCATCTATGCCCACCAATGTCGAGTGGGGTGACGCCTCATCTTCTAAGGTATTGGGACTTGGCAAGGTGGTCATCTCTCATGATCTCACGATCGAGAAGGTCATGCTTGTTGAGTCCCTTGCATACAATTTACTTTCCGTTCGTCAACTTGCAATCATGGGCTTTGCCACTTTCTTTGATATCGATACCGTGGCCCTCTTGTGGAGCAAGACTCTTAAAGTAGCCTTTGTTGGGCATGTCGAGAATGGTCTATATGTGATTAACTTTTCGGAGTGACCCACTAAGACCGCGACATGCCTAATGGCTAAAGTTGATGTGGGATGGCTTTGGCATCGTCATTTAGCCCATGTCAATATGAGATCTTTGCAAAGTCTCCTTAAAGGGGACCATGTCCATGGACTAACGAATGTTAGTTTTGCTAAAGATCGTGCTTGCAGTGCCTGTATCGAAGGAAAGCTACATGAGAAGGCTCACCCTCCCACGACTATCATTTATTCAAAGAGGCCTTTGGAGCTCCTTCACATGGATCTCTTTGGGCCTCCATCCTTCGATAGTCTTGGAGGTAGGAAGTATTGCTTGGTGATTGTGGATGACTACTCAAGGTACACGTGGGTGTATTTCTTCAAGAGGAAGAGCGAGACCCAACAAACCATCATTGACTTTGCAAATGAAGCACAACGTCAACACAATGCAAAGATCTTGACAATAAGAAGTGACAACGGCACCGAGTTCAATAACTACACCTTGGATGAGTTTCTTAGTGATGAGGGAATCAAGCATCAATATTCCGCACCCTACACCCCTCAACAAAACGGTGTTGCGGAGAGGAAGAACCGGACGTTGATGGATGCGGCAAGGACCATGATGGCGGAGTTCAAGTCTCCGTACAACTTTTGGGCCGAAGCCATCAACACCACGTGTCATACATCAAATCGGCTCTACCTCCGCAAGGGCTTGAACAAGACTCCATATGAAATACTCACTGGTAACAAGCCCAACCTCAAGTACTTCCGGGTATTCGGGTGTAAGTGTTTCATTCTCAACAAAGGTGTTCGGTTGTCTAAATTTGAGGCTAGAGCTTATGAGGGCATATTTGTTGGTTATGCTACAAACTCTCATGCTTACCGTGTCCTCAATAAATCCACGGGACTTATTGAGGAGACGTGTAACGTGGAGTTTGATGAGAATAATGGCTCCCAAGTGGAGCAAAGTGGCACTTGTGATGTAGGTGATGAAATTCCTCCTCAAGCCATAAGAAGAATGGGTGTTGGTTTCATCCTACCCATTGAGGAACCCCTTGTGGCCGAAGGAGAAGGACAATGCTCCACTCAAGAGGAGCCATCACCAACCCAAGGCCCACACGCTTCCGAAGAACAAAGTGAAGGCCCTCAACCTCATGAACAAGACCAAGGGCTAGATCATACTCAAGACAGTGTGGACACACCAAGTGATGCCCAAGGTCAAGTTCTCTCCCCCGAGCAAGTTCAAGATCAAGAACAAGTTCATGACGGCGCTCAAGATGATCAAGTAACCGCTCCTCAACTCACCACCGAGGAGGAATTAGAGCGTCGTGCCGCCAAGGTTGCTTCCAAGCTCTCCACCAAGGATCATCTCATGACGAATGTGCTTGGAAGCTTAAGAAAGGGGGTAAGCACTCGTAGACAATTAGCAAATTATTGTGAGCATCACGCGTTTGTCTCTTGTGTGGAACCCCACAAGGTCTATGAGGCGCTAGAAGATCCGGATTGGCTCAATGTCATGCATGAAGAACTCAACAACTTCGAGCGCAAAAAGTGTGGAGATTGGTGCCAAGGCCAACGGGGAACCACAATGTCATTGGAACCAAGTGGATATTCAAGAACAAGCAAGATGCCCATGGGATTATCATTCGCAACCAGGCTCGTTTGGTAGCACAAGGCTACTCCCAAGTCGAGGGTATCGACTACGGTGAAACCTTTGCTCCCGTTGCTCGTCTTGAATCCATTCTCATGTTGATTGCATATGCTTCTCATCATAACTTTAAGTTACAACAAATGGATGTGAAGAGTGCTTTTCTTAATGGTCCCATTAATGAATTGGTGTACGTCAAGCAACCCCCCGGGTTTGAGGATCCCTACTTTCCCGATCATGTGTATCAACTCTATAAGGCACTCTATGGCCTTAAACAAGCCCCACGTGCGTGGTATGACCACCTTACCGAGTTGTTACAAGACCCTGGTTTTGAAGTTGGGCTAATCGACCCCACTCTTTTTACTAAGAAGGTCAAAGGGGAGTTGTTTGTGTGCCAATTATATGTTGATGATATTATCTTTGGTTCTCCTAACAAAGCTTTCAATGAGGAATTTGCTGCTCTCATGACCTCAAAGTTCGAGATGTCCTCCATGGGAGAGTTGAAGTTCTTTCTAGGGTTCGAAGTGAAGCAAAGAAGAGAAGGAACCTTCATCAATCAATCCAAATACACTCAAGACATGCTCAAGAGATTCAAGCTAAGTGACGTCAAGCCGGCTTCCACTCCAATGCCCACCAAGTGCCAACTTGACTTAGATCCCAATGGTAAAGTGGTGGATCAAAAGGTATATCGTTCCATGATTGGATCCTTGCTTTACCTTTGTGCATCTAGACCGGACATCATGTTGAGTGTGGGAATTTGTGCACGGTTTCAAGCCGCACCTAAGGAAAGTCACTATGTGGCGGTCAAACGAGTCTTTCGATATTTGGCTCATACCCCAAACTTTGGCTTATGGTACCCAAGAGGATCAAACTTCAAGCTTGTAGGGTACTCGGATTCCGATTGGGCGGGAGACAAAGTGGATAGGAAGTCCACTTCCGGAGGGTGCCAATTCCTTGGTTGCTCTTTGGTAAGTTGGTCTTCCAAAAAGCAAAGTTGTGTGTCTCTCTCATCCACCGAAGCGGAGTATGTTGCGGCCGGTAGTTGTTGTGCACAACTCTTATGGATGAGGCAAACTTTAAACGATTATGGTGTCACTTGTGACAAAGTGCCTCTTTGGTGTGACAATGAAAGTGCCATCAAGATCTCTCTCAACCTGGTGCAACACTTCAAGACGAAGCATATTGAGATCTGGTATCACTTCATCCGGGATCACATTAGGCGAGGAGAGATCGAGCTCAACTACGTCAACACTCATGATAACCTTGTAGATATCTTCACGAAGCCCTTGGATGAAGCAAGATTTCGCGAGTTAAGGCATGAGCTAAATATCATCGATTCGAGCAATGTTGCTTGAACCCTTGCACACCCCACCATACTCAACGTGTTGTCCTATTTAGATGTAGGCATGGACATAGGGGGGGTGATGTTCTCTCAATGAACTCTCCCTCCCCCCATTATGCATAAATCAATCAAGTCTTTCACATTAGCCATATTTGATGGTACTTGTGCTTCAAAGACGAGTTTTGGTCATGGACCCAAGGATAATTCTTCGCGGTGCCATACCAATTGACTCAAACATAGGTGGCTACAGCCACCGCCCTCTCTTTTGGAGAGGTGGTGTATCGTGGTTGGTTCGTTTGTCGTGTGCCTTTCTGGTTCTGTGTGTTGCGTGGTCTTGTGGTGTTGTGTTGGCTCGGAGTGGTTTGTGCAAAGATCCAATTTTTCGCGCTCGAAACATGCATCTTCTTGAGCCCACGGTACTACCGCGTCTGGGCGCGGTACTACCGCTTTGGGAGGCACGGTACTACCGCGCCACAGCATGGTACTACCACTCTGGTGCGATACTTCGGAAGTATCGCACCGTGCGGTACTACCGTGTCTGGGCACGGTACTACCGCGCCGTCAAGGGCGCGTGGGGGTTATGACTCGGGCAGGGGAGTTACAACTCCCCATACCCATTCATTGTCTCTCTCTCCACGTCTCTCCCTCTCAAGAACGGCGCCGGAGGCCCTCGCCGGATCTCCGTCTCCGGCCACTCTCCTCGGATTCCGACCGGTGGGATCGTTCCCCACCACTTCCTCTTGCCATGGACCAAGGTTTTTCCCAAATCCCTCTTTTTCTGGGCTGTTCTCTTGCTTCTAGGCTTTTGGGGAGAAACTTGTTGTTCTTGAGATTTTAGGCCAAATCTATGCAAGAGTAGGATGTAGGAGAGTCGTGATGCGTAGGAAACATACTTGATATGCTGTCTTGTGGTAGCTTTGTCCTACCGTAGTACCGCCGTGGTTTCGCGGGCTTTCTCAGATTTGAACCTGTTCAGATCTGACGCGGTGCGGTACTACCGTGCCCGATGTGCGGTACTACCGCCCGTCAGGAGCGGTACTACCGTACCGTGCGGTACTACCGCTCCGCAGACGCGGTACTACCGCGCCGGCCGTGGTGCTAAGGTCGTACTACCGCTCCTACACCCGGTACTACCATGATCTTGCACGGTACTACCGCGTCTAAGAGACGTACTACTCTCTTAGCTCCGCAGCTCTTGGCAGTACTATCGTAGGGATCAAATCTCTCTCTAGGCATGTATCATGTGTGCTTTCTACTTGTTTCACTTGCTTTGTTGTGGTCTTTGCATTAATCTCTCTTGGCTGTTGTGGGTGTTTTTGCGTTCTGTGTCTCAGGTGGTCGCTCTCGCCGTTCCAATCCCAGTCGTGGCACTGGCTCCAAGCGTCTGCGCAACCCCCAAGATGAAGCCCCAGAGGGCTCCAATGCCCCCAAGCGCAATGTCAAGTCCACTGCCAGCAAGCAAAAGGAATCGGCTAAGGGCATGGACGAGATTTCAACCTCTGAGTATGTCAAGCGCCGGATGATCAATCCCTATGTGAATCCTCGGGCTATCCTCAGAGGCACCGAGTTGTTCTGGACCAAGCAACAGGCTCTCATCTATCTGGATGTGATCAAGAACAAGCAGAATACCTACGTGGATGTCAAGTGGATAGACATGCATCACCTGCGGAAAGACAAGTTTCGTGACTATTTTGGAGAGGCTCTGGACTTGGTGGAGCAGTTTTCTATTGAGCCGGTGATCTCCTTTCACCTTGACTATGACCCTGAGCTTATCTGTCAGTTCTTTGCCTCAGTGTACTTTCATCCCGGGGAAGAGCGGAGGATGACTTGGATGACCAATGGCCATTAGCTGTCTGCTACATGGAAAGAGTTCATGGATCTGCTGCACATTCCTGATGACGGGCTTCACACCCCCATTGGCGTCCGCCCCCATGCCAACTCTGAGTCTGCCAACAAGAACCAGCTTCAGCCCTTCCTTGTTGAGAAGGTACTCCCCAATGGGAAGTCATCTTGGGTGTTGAACTCCTTTCTGGATATCATGCATCGCATCTTCCGCAACACTTTGTTCCCATGCATTGGCGACAAGGACAAGGTTCATGCATATCTAGTGGACATGTTGCTCTTGTGTGCAGAGGCACGTACTTCTCATACTCAGCCACTTGATGTCTCTCACATCATGTGGTGTGAGCTTCGGTTTGCGGTGTTCACTCGCAAGGTTCCTATCTATGGACCGTACCTATTTCTGTTGCTCTCCACCACTTGGGAGAAGACGTATCCAGGTGATGAGTTCCTTGCTCCAGACTGGATTCGCCATGAGTCCATCAGCCTCCGCGTCAAGCCCAACTGGGCCAACACCACTACTCGTGCTGAGGCATCTTCTGCTAGGAGGGCTGTTGGTGAGGGGGAGGCTGCTGCTGCTGAGACTACTGCTGAGGACCGTGCTGCTAGGTCCACCACTTCTTCCTCTGAGCCATCATGGGCCAAGAAGCTGAAGGACAAGATGAAGACTCTCTTCTGCATGCAGGCGAAGGGACAGTACAGGGCTCACGTGACTGACAAGGAGAGTCGCCGCCGTGACAAGAAGGTGATGAGGCTCTTTGGAGAGGATGTGTCTGGCGGGTCTGAGGACGTCATCACACCTGAGGCTGCCTGGATGTCTAAGCAGGGCTACAAGTGGACCAGTTCAGAGGATGACATGGAGGAGACTATCCCCGCCGCTGAGTCTGACGAGGAGCACGAGGAGCAGTGGGACGACTTCTCTGCCTGAGCCACCCCGTGTGTGTAGGTGTCCTCTCTGCCTTTTTGGCGTCTCGATGCCAAAGGGGGAGAGAGTGTAGGGATTTGCATTGTGTCATGCTTGGTGTGTTTGTTTGCTTTGTCGTTTGGACCTCGTTTGCCTCGTTTGCTTTAGTTCGGTTTGTGCTTCCGAGACCTTTCCTCCATATGGTGTAAGACATATGCACTCTATCTATCTTAGTTATCTTATGTTTGTACTTTCTTGTCTAGTGATAAATTTGCCTTGTCTCTATAATATAGGGGGAGCTCGGTTCCTAGTATTCGTGCTCATCTAGGTGGCACACATTTAGGGGGAGCCCGTCTATATTATAGAGAGGAGGGGTTTGCTTTTACTCAATAGTATTTTTCCTTGTGCAAATCCCGTTTTGTCATCAATCCACCAAAAAGGGGGAGATTGTAAGGACATATTTATCCCTAAGTGTTTTGGTGATTGATGACAACGCATTTGCGGACTAATCATGTGCCATGATTTTTCCAGACTCTTCTCTGCTAGGCACAAGACGATTGGGTGCCCCTCGAAGACTGACGAAGACGGCGTCTTTTCTATGTTTCTTTTTGGTGGATTTGAGTCGTAGGAAAGCCGTACTATTAAGAGGGGGTCTGCGTTAGAAAGATTTGGGTGGAATCATCACGTACACGTCTCCTTTTATCCCCTCCTTCTTCCTTGGAGCTTCCTCCGTTTTTCCTGCCTCCTTTGACTGGCTGTTGTTGTGGTTGCGGTAGTACTGCTCCTGGATCAACGGTAGTACCATGGGCATCCACGGTAGTACCGCGCGGTGGCGCGGTAGTACCGCTGGTGCTCACGGTAGTACCGCTCCCCTGGAGCCGCACTACCGCTGCCCACCAGGCTAGTGCCGCCCCTTTGCGGTAGTAGGAGCGGATGTAATTTTTTACATCCGCACCTGCCGCAGTAGTACCGCTTTCGCCGTGCGGTAGTACCGCGCTATGCAGTCAGGCAGTAGTACTGCCCCTCAGCAGTACTACTGTGTCGAGTTTTTGCTACCTCCGTTTTTTTGCGGAAGTAGGCACGGAAGTTCCCCTTCCCCCTGGACGAGACTTTTGCCTTACGGTAGTACCGCATTGGGGGCGCGGTAGTACCGCGCGTGCGGAAGTACCGCCCCCAGCTTGCGTTTGTTTCCCTGGCTGGGGTCGCGGCAGTACCGTGGGATGGTACGGTAGTACCGCACTGCCGTGCGGTAGTACCGCTTGGTTGCAAGCAGTAGTACCGCGCGGCCTTGCGGTAGTACCGCTGGCCAGGCGCGGTAGTACCGCTGGCCGCGGGCTGGTTGGTGGGTAACGGTTGGATCTTTTCCACACACTATATAAAGGGTCTCCTTCTTCCCCGTTGACTCGTCTCTTCCACCATTAAAGCTCCATTATTGCTCCAAGCTCCATTTTCGCCCAATCTCTCTCCCTAGCCAACCAAACTTGTTGATTTGCTCGGGAGTGGTTGAGAAGGCCCCGATCTACACTTCCACCAAGAGATATTTGATTCCCCCTACTAATCCCTTGCGGATCTTGTTACTCTTGGGTGTTTGAGCATCCTAGACGGTTGAGGTCACTGCGAAGCCATAGTCCATTGTGGTGAAGCTTCGTGGTGTCGTTGGGAGCCTTCAATTGAGTTGTGGATATTGCCCCAACCTCGTTTGTAAAGGTTCGGTCGCCGCCTCCAAGGGCACCAATAGTGGAATCATGGCATCTCGCATTGTGTGAGGGCGTGAGGAGATTACGGTGGCCCTAGTGGCTTCTTGGGGAGCATTGTGCCTCCACACCGCTCCAACGGAGACGTACTTCCTCTCAAAGGGAAGGAACTTTGGCAACACATCCTCGTCTCCACCGTCTCCACTCTTGGTTATCTCGTGCCTTTACTTGTGTAGCTTATTTGTTTCATATATCTTGCTTGCTTGTGTTCCTATTCGTGTTGCATCATATAGGTTGCTCATCTAGTTGCATATCTAGACAACCTACTTTGATGCAAAGTTTAAATTGCTAAAGAAAAGCTAAAAATTGTTAGTTGCCTATTCACCCCCCCTCTAGTCAACCATATCGATCCTTTCACCAGCGATTGAGGAATCGTCCTGGGGCGCCATCCCGACGATCTCCGGAACCCCCCCCCCCCTTGGGCGGGGAAGGTCTTTTGTGACACCACCTCGTCGTCACCCTTGGGAGAGACGGAATGAGCAGGTGGCGGAGACATGCTAGCCATCTCCTTTGAGTCTAGCGACCCCTCTGTCGAGGATCGCGGGGAGCCATCGCGTGCTGGACTACAATAACAAGGTTTAAGGTATATCAATATTACAAACTGGGAAGGCCAGACATTTTCGGATTCTGGTACTTACGAGGCGGCTCGAGGCTTGGTCCAGTGAGGTCGCTCCGGACTGCTGTCAACATCCCGGGAGGAGTTATCCGCGAGGGAGCCTCTAACCCTCTTAGGCACTTTCGCCTACGGATTTGTGGGGGCCGCTCTCTTCTTCCTCCCCACTTCAGGCAGGGAGTCGCTTTCTTCTTCCTCTTCGTCGTCATCGTCAGCGGACAAAGAGGAAGTCTCGTCTTCGGACATCATGTCCAGAGCACCTTTTTGGCGAGGGCCCTCCTTGGCCCCTTTGGCTACTTTCTTGGCCGTCTTCTCTAGCACCTCATAAGGTGCTGGAAAAAGCATTTTCTTCAGTAATGGGAATTCTAGGTCTTCGGGCAGTGGAGCCGGGCAGTTAATCCCCTCCGCTATCTTGATCCAGGCCTGAAAACACGGGTAGCTTAGGCTTTTTCTCAAAATATGCTAGTAAAGGGTACGCCTAGAAAACATTAAAAGAACTTACCGGGTTAGCCTGGCGTTTTAAGCTAAGCCCGCGATCTTCGGTCGTGGGCGGTGGTGTCTCGCCGGCCTTGAAGATCACTTTCTAGATTTCTTCATGCGTTGTTCCGAAGAGCTCTAGTAGCGTCTGGTGCTTGGCCGGATCGTACTCCCACGGATAGCAAGTCTGGCGTTGGCACGGAAGGACCCGACGAATGAGCATGACCTTGACCACGTTGACAAGCTTGATCTTCCTATCTATCATGTTCTGGACACACGTCTAGAGCCCAGTCAGCTCGTCCGAGGGACCCTAGGTTAGGCCCCTCTCTTGCCAGGAGGTGAGCCGCATCGGGATTTTGGATCGGAATTCGGGGGCCGCCACCCAGTTGGCGTCACGCGGCTCGGTGATATAGAACCACCCCGATTGCCACCGTTTCACCGTCTCTGTGAATGAGCCTTCGGGCCAGGTAACGTTGGGCATCTTGCCCACCATGGCACCTCCGCACTCTGCTTGTTGGCCACTCACCACTTTCGGCTTCACATTGAAGGTCTTCAGCCATAGGCCGAAATGAGGCGGGATGCGGAGAAAGGCCTCGCACATGACAATGAATGCTGTGATGTTGAGGATGAAGTTGGGGGCTAGGTCATGGAAGTCTAGCCCATAGTAGAACATCAGTCCATGGACGAAGGGGTAAAGAGGGAAGCCCAGCCCGCGGACGAAATGTGTGAGAAACACAACCCTCTCATGGCGCTCTGGAGTAGGGATGATCTGTCCCTTGGCTGGGAGTCGGTGAGCGATCTCCTTGGCCAGATATCCGGCCTCCCAGAGTGCCTTGATATCCCTCTTCTTGATGGAGGAGGCCATCCACTTACCCCCAGCTCCGGATCCGGACATCTCTGGAGTGCTTTCTCGGACGAGGGAAAAGCTAAAAGCTCAGGCGCTGGAGCTCAGGGACGGAAGGACTGAGCAGGAGCCGAGGTGTGGGTGAAGAAAGGGAATCCTTATCCCCTTATAAAGGTCGTGAATATCAAGCGTCTCCCCACTCGCCTTAAAACTCGCCTATTCCCAAGGGCCGTGCAAACCACACGGTTGGGTCGCCCACGCCCATATTGATGAGAACCCCGTAATAAGGGGACACGATCTCTTCTTTGAAAAGACGTGCCAATGGCAACCGCGTCTCGAAACATGGAGCAGCAGACGAAAAATGGTTTGCAATTATGACTAGACAAACGTGATGTCATGTTGTAAAAAGTTGTCAGCAGATTAGACTCGTGCAAAAATATATTCTCTCTGCGGTTATGTATATTGTGTGTGACAGGTCCAGATACTATCATCGCATCCGAAGACTATCTTGAAGTTCGGATAGAAGGGAACCCGCCTTGCAATGCCGAAGACAATCTGCGCGCCGGACTCCTCGTCATTGAAGCCAGGTTCAGGGGCTACTGAGGGAGTCCTGGACTAAGGGGTCATCGGGCGTCCGGCCTGTTATCCATGGGCCGAACTAATGGGCTGTGAATACATGAAGGTCGAAGAGTGTACCTGTGTCCGGATTGGACTCTCCTTGGCGTGGAATACAAGCTTGGCGACCGACTATGAAGATTTGAAGATTCCTTCTTGTGTAACCGACTCTGTGTAACCCTAGATCCCCCCCCCCCCGTGTCTATATAAACTGGAGGGGTTAGTCCGGAAAGGGGATATTCATGACCATAGTCATACAGGCTAGGTTCTAGGGTTTAGCCAATTACGATCTCGTGGTAGATCCACTCTTGTAACACCCATATTCATCAAGATCAATCAAGCAGGACGTAGGGTATTACCTCCATAGAGAGGGCCCGAACCTGGATAAACATCGTGTCCCCCGTCTCCTGTTATCATCGATCCTAGACGCACAGTTCGGGACCCCCTACCCGAGATCCGTCGGTTTTGACACCGACACCGGGTTCTTTGTGCGTGAGCGAGGCCCATGCCAAGGATGAATCCTTGTTATTTTTAACATAAACATTGTCGCCCGACAACAGGCCTTATCGTCTCCCCACTTTGGTCGACCATTCTCGCTCTATTGGCGGAGGCAGGGCGAAGTAGAGTTAGGCCCCTCGTCATCTCCTCGCCACCACGACTACTACCAAATTCCGACCCAGGAGGTAGCTCTTGGGTACAGGAAAGGGGGAGCACGGTGGTTTTAAGAACATAAACGAGGTTTCACATGTCCCAGTTCTATTCGAAAACACATAACAGGGGGATGAAAGACTTATCTGAATCCATAGCCCCCGGCAACCTTGGCTTGCCATGATTGGATCCTTGTATCTTCAGCCCCCGACAGTCTTGGGTCAGGACTTTCGGTGCCCGGAACCTTCACCCGGAACCTCCGGCGCCCGGAACCTTCGGCCCTACCTGCGCACACTGACTTGGCCGAGGCACGTGTACCCTTTCGCCCCCTAGATATAAAGACTCTTCTTCTACCTACGTTATAGGGTTAGCAAAGGATTAGCTCATTTTAGAGATAGAGCTTTGCTCATCCATTCGGTTCTACTCCATCGAGAGTCCACTGCCTCTACAGAGAAGATCCATCGATTGGATTCAAGACCCCTTATGGGAAGACCCCCAAGACCTCCTCACGGAGAAGAACTACCGCCTCTTGTCTCGTCCTTTGTTGCGTTTGGATCTTGTATCACTCTTCATGTTCATGGATCTAGTACATGTGTGATTGTTCTCGTTGATTTGAGTGTTTTCCCTCGTGTTCTTTGAGTTCTTCCTAGGATCCCTTCCAAATCATGAAAGATCGGCCTTAGGGTATCCACCCTACATCAAGACCTTTCCAAACCGGACCCCCTCTTGATAGTACGGTTTATCCTATGACTCAAGTCCACCGAAAATGAAAAGAAGGGAAATAAACCATCTTCACAATAAGCTCAGAGGGGCCTCAATCGTCTTGTGCCATATGATAGAATATCTGAAATGCTCAATGCACATGATTAGTCCGCAAAAGAATTGCCATCTATCACCAAAACCACTAAGATAGAAATATGCGCTAACACCCACCATACAAGAACATACTCTGTAAATTTCATTGATGCAACACGAACCTTCTTCTCTTCAGAGTAGCTGTGACCATCAAAAATCTGATTTACACGCATCTCCCACTCCAAATATTTCTCCGGCTCAGAACAGCATCCCGAGAATTTAGGTATTGTTATCTTGATTCAACCCAAACCATCATCCTCATGAGAAGCATTGCCACCATGGTCGTGTCGCCGCCCAGCATGGTAGTGATCCTCAACTCCATGTCGTGGTCGATGAAGTAAGCCTCCATGAGCATCATAGTACTCAGAAAAATCACCATCCTCGTTATTGTGGTGGTCACAACGGTGTTGTGGTGAGTGGGACTGTCAGGGTGCCAGATCTCCCACCTGAAGGCGATGAACTGTTGCAGTGAGCTGGTTAAGGTTATCGATCACCATTCATAGAATATCAGTGCATTGTTGGTCACTAGCACTCAAACGCTCATTCAACTTGTCCTCGACGCCTGCAATAATTGTAGAAAACCCTCCACCTTTGTCTGAAGTTCTTATTGGCTCCCTTGGTTGACATTAGATGGACACGCAAATCATCACTTATCTCCATATCCACCAGAAGTTCGCCCTCCTCTTCCCCTGAACATATTTCTCATGATGTGAGGTCACCATCTTTCAAACAATTGGATCAAATACCATAAAAAATGTACTGTAACCAACCTTGCTCTGATTACCACTTTTTTGTGGGCGAACCTCGAGGCAATGATCCGTCCATTCTTGGCCCAATCTTTTATGGCACAAACCTCCATCGTAGCAAGAACTAGTTGCATGTTTAGGAAATCACAAACTCAGTAGAAACAACACGTCAACCCCTCGATTTGAAGGAATAACATGGACAAACTGTATAGTCTCCACATGTAATCTCCTATATGTCGCGTCGAAGGAACTCGCACGCCAGTAGAGAGTTTCTACAAGATTTCTCTAAACTCAATAATGGCCGAGGGCCGGAACACGCATAGTGTATAATTCATCACAAAATAGCCTTAACAAGATCAGAAGAGATGACGCATGGGTTCACATCACTACCGCCCCTTGAGTCTCTCCTACATGATCCTCCATCTAGTGTCGATCCTACTCCATCTACTCCATTCCCCTACTCCAACTACCCCATCCACTTCCTTCACTAATCCTACCTGATCTGGATCTGCCATGCAGAAGGAGGAAATAGGTGCTCGACTCTATCTCATATTCTCAATCACAAGAAAATCATGGCGAATCGACAGGAAATTTGTTCACTCTGACAAGTCGCTAGCAAGGTAAACCCTAGAATAACCTAGGGAGGCGTAGCCTGCATGATTTTTGCCTTTTCCGGGATCCTGGCTGAGTTGGGACTCGCTAAGTGGATACAGGGTAATAATTATGTTGTGCAACTCATTTGGTCTCCTGTATCCTCCCGGCCCGACTGAGGCCCATCCCGACTGAGAAAAAAACATGCTCAGTTGTTTGGTAGCAAGTGTTTGCTCCCTATATGTAGTGTGCTGCTATTTGGTTACATGTGCATGATTAAGCTCACCTCTTCTTCACATGTTGAACTTACCTCATGTTGGAGTGGAGTGATGAAGGAAGAAGAGAAGGAATGAGGTGCTCATGGAAGAAGAGAAGGTGTGGCAGCCCTCAGAGGCTCATCCAATGGTCACGAGATCAACCGGGCGCGAATCATTTTAAGGCGACCACGTACAACATGTTTGTACATTCAATATAGGGAGATGTAGATCTACTCGTCTACGACCATCGAAACAACACACAACATGGAAGTCGTGTGAAACAGTGAGATGAAGCTAGTAGTCAAAGAAAATTCCAAATGGTTGATCAGATGCGAAGACTTTGTCAAAATCCATTGGTTCATAACATGCATACATGAACATGTTTGTGAGGTTCAGTAGGAAGACTTAGATCTACTCATCTATGACTAGCGAAACAGAAAATGTAAAACACGGAAGTTGTGTGAAACGGCAAGATGAAACTAGTGGTCAATGAAGAATTCAAATGATAGACCGGTGCGAAGATTTTGCCAAAATTCACTGGTTCATAACATGCACACATGAACATGTTTGTGTGGTCCAGTAGGAAGACGTAGATCTACTTGTCTATGACCGTCGAAACATAAAACGTACAACACAAAAGTCGTGTGAAATGGCGAGATGAAACTAGTGGTAGTGATCAAAGGAAATTTCGAACGATTGATGCGAAGATTTTTCAAAATTCATTGGTTCATAACATGCACACATGAACAGGCTTGTGTGGTCTCGTAGGAGATATAAATATGCTCGTATATGATCTTTGAAATGGAAAACGTGCAACATGAAAGTTGTGTGAAACACCGAGATGAAGCTAATTTTCAAAAAAAAATTCAAACGATAGATGGGGTGCGAAGATTTTACTGAAATTCATCCAAGAAAACCTCCAAATATTAGCACGAAATTAAAGATTTACAATCCATAAAATTAGTAACCCATCGTCTGAATGAAAATGAAAGCACAACGTCGATGCATGTATTTTTCATATTGAGCTTATTTCAAATCAAAGCATCATTGCGTAAATTAGACAGAATCATATAAAGGGGATTAAGGGGGTGAGTGCAATGGAACATGTGCAAACTCCGGACTCAGCTTCAGTGCCTTTGTAGAGCAAAGGCACAGAGCGCCTTAGCCTACTATATCTACCACTCATTCTTCATCTGACGCATAGGATTAACTGAAAGCAAAACACACCCAGACTTGCTGGTTTTCAAGAGACACAGAAATGATAGCAGCGATGCACTAACACTCTCCAGCCTGAAAATTTGCACACAAAATATTTAATGCTAAAGACCAGGTTGTTAGTTTTCTGGTCATTCAGTTGTCACTTAGTTCCCTGATGTTTCAAAAATCTGACAATATGCACTGGAAAAACTGGCATTCAATGTACAATCTGTACCAACCCATGACTGAAAAAACTGAAGTGATAAAATCTGTACCATATTGGACAAGAAAAAAAATGAATGCACAACACTAAAATTTGCATGCACTTAACATTCAGTGTAGAATCTATATCATATCAAAGAAATTTGTACAATCTGTACCACTTAACATGCACAATCTGAAGCAATCAGAGAAGGAAATATGAACAAGGTAACATCGTAATTTGCAAGCACTTGATATTCAACAATTTTGTAGCATAGTACTGCAATTTTCAAGCACATGACATTGGAAGTCTGAAGCATATGATTCAAATTTTGTAGCAACAAGTACTACTGATGATCAATCATCCAAGTCTGCTACATAATACGCCATTTCACTTATACACTTAGGCCACAAAAGACTAGTTATCCCCCAAATATTTCCAAAAAAACTATAGTTAACCCCGAAGCACCATGTAACCAACATCCAGTCATTAGTGGAAATTTCCATCATAAAGACTATCATCACCACAAGTAGGGGGAGCTGTTAGGAGCTGAGTAAAGCTCTCAATAGCAATGTACTTTGCATTCTCTGCATTTGGGCTTCTCTTGTTGCCATCATTCTCCAGGAAGCGGATTAGGAGCACTCGGGTGCTCCACCCCCCTATATTAAAAAATAATTTAGTAACTCAAAAAAAGTCAAAAAAATCCTGGATATATTTTTTAACCAAATATGACTAGGTATTGTACTCATATAAAAAGTTTGGCCAAGGAATAATTCTCGTTGACTTCAGGGCAAAAAAACAAATTTATGACGGCAATATAGCATGAATAGTACTTGTATCAAGCATTTTTTGGGAAATCTTTGACCCCGGATACAATAAAAGTCATTTCCTATTTAATCTTTTTATATGAGTGCAATACTTGGTCATGTTTTATTCCATAAAAAGTTCCGGGAATTTTTGACTTTCTTGAATTACTAAGTTATTTTTGAATATAGGGGGGCGTAGCACCCGAGAGCTCCTATGCATTTTTGTCATTCTCCACATCTACTTTCGGCTGCACATCATCCTTTTTCTATTTTGCTGCCGATGAAAATTCCACTAATTGGGGTATTAATAGATGAAAATAGTTTCTTGTTATGCCAGATTAGAATATACCTTTGCTCCTTTTTTGGTTGAAGCAGGAGGTTTAGTTACCTTGCGCTTGCCCTTGTGCAACTTATCAAGCCAACTTTTCTTTCTTTTTGAATTTTTGGATTGAACCTCCTTTTTATTCAGTCGTGCAGCTCTTAGCAAGTCATCTCCTTGCTGCATATTTGGGTCATCATTTTCCTAGGCCTTACTAGGTTCATTCATGTCGCTAGTAGATGCATTGAGTTTTTCCTCCAACTATGGACCAACGCAATCAAGTGCATTTTCTAATATCAAGCAACATTCTGTAGAGTAGGCCACTTTATATGACATGTCATGAAATTTATGAAATGGTCCCTTGTAACGAAGCAGAGCTTCCAGCTTTGGATTCTCTACCACATTCCTTCCTTGCCTACCCAATATGCTTCCTTTACGTGCTTCCCTAGTCCATCTCTTCAAGATATAATGTGTTGGCAATGTTTTTATGTTCATCAAATCGAGCACTCTCAATCCATATCCACACAATATTCCTGTCCTTTCAAACATTTTGCAACTACGTATTGCTGTTTGGTTCAAAGGATCACCTATCACTATACGCCCATCTTCAAAAGTTAAATCACCATACAAACTACCAATAGTAACAACATACTTGTTTTCATCCAATAATCTAGTGCATGCAACCATGGATCTTTCATACTCACTTTGGAAAGTTTCAAAAACAATTGGAGTGTAAACGTTGCTTACTTGTACCAACATAGGCATGCTCATCTTGATTCCGGGTATGTTTGTTCTTGCTTCAAATTCAGATTCCAGCTCTTTGTTTCTTTTTACCTCCACTATCCTTGCAAAATGTTTCAAAAATCTAACAATGTGAAAATCAGATTTCAAATGGTTCTTCAAAATAGCCAAGCCTCCTCTGAACTTTTGAATAACATGCCAACTAGAGGCATCCCCTTATCAGATTGTGCCATTGCAAACCAACCAATTTATCTTCCATACATGTATAATCAGATGATCAAATTGCACAACAATAACAAATTTTGTAGATGGAAAGTTGAGAGAATTACTACTAATGAAAGAATTACTACAAACTGCACAGCCTTTTTCTGTGTGCTATACTGCACAACAATGTATTCTATACTACAAACTACTACAAGTTTTCTGGATTTATAGCTGCACTTGCTTGTGTGTGTGTGTGTGTGATCAGAATGCATGAAATCTATAGAAATCATGGGCAATTTGTTCAGGTCGTACACGCATGTGCAAGCAAATAAGTATTGTGACCTAAACTGAAGCTGAACCTGTACACGCATGGACAATTTGCAGACCCTCAACCTAAACCTGAACATTTTACTGCTTAACTATGTACGGACGAAGTTGAACCTGAAAATTTGGTTAGCAGCGGACTAAACTCAACCTGAATTACCTACGACGGGCGGTGGCTGCAGATTCCCAAATAAATCACAAGGAAGATTAGGCAGACAACCATCCTCTGGTGCCGCACGACCATCATCCCTTGCCTCCGCGGCGGCGCGACCTTCACCCATCGCCACGGCTCCCGCCTCGATCTCCAATGGACGTGGTGCGAGGCCCTCCCCCCTCCCCTCTATGGCGGCGCGGCTCTCTCTCTCACACACACACACAGCGGCATGACGCGGCTCAACTCCCTCTCTCTCCTCGGTGAGCTCGCCGTCAAACCCTGGCCTCGTCGAGCAGCGTGGGAGAACTGATCCCGCCCGCGCGCAAAAATGCCTCGGCCCGCCTCTATCTCTTCTGAAAACTAGCAAGTCTGGGTGTGTTTTGCTTTCAGTCAATGTAGTGCGTCGGATGAAAAACGAGTGGCAGATATGGTAGGCTAATCCGCTCTGTGCCTTTGCTCTACAAAGACACTGAAGCTGAGTCCGCAAACTCCACAAACATGCTGGCACCACCACCACAGCCACCAGATGCGCTTGAGTTGCATTGCTGGAACCTGGCTAAAAAAACTGCCAATTCGTGGGTTACTCAAGCACCGTGTCATACGCCGGCCCAATAATGTAACAATGTTTGCATTCAACCAATCGCGAAAGTCATATCCAACAGGACTGCTAGTTGGGTTTGATGCAGTCTACCAAACACATCTAGGGAAATTCTTCCTCCATTTCATAACGTAGTGCGTCCATATTTTTCAAGATTCAACTTTGATCATAAGTGTCAGTGGGAAACGACATCTATGGGGTCACTGTGATCCCTTTTACGGTTGTCGGGCGTGAGGTTGTGCAAAGAGCAGGTCTGGCGGTCAGCACGCAAATCGTTTACCCAGGTCCGGGCCGCGAAGACGCGTAAAACCCTAGTCCTGCTTTGATGTATATTTGAGTGTTCTTGTGTTCTTGAACTAGCTGCGGTGGCTCTCTAGTCCAAAAGATTCGAATCCCCCTCCGGTATGCAACGGGCCTCCTTTTATAGACAAAGGGGTCGCCACAGTGGCACACAGGAGGTGGAAAGGTGTACAGGGGTTGAGCCTATCCCCTGGCATCGTCAGAGAAACGCATTTAATGCGCTGCCGACGTGCCCCTCTTACTTTATTGGGGACGGCAAAGAAGCTCATCCCAGCTGTCGTCGCCTCGCCTGGCTCCGATGCACGTCCAAGCTGACGAGGTGTTGTAGCGCCACGTTGGCTGGCTAGTGGGCTGGCGCGGTGGTGGAGATTTCATGAAGATCTACATGCCACCACGCAGGTGCTTACTGAGTTGGTGTGGAGGCCGCACGCTGCCACGCAGATGCCTGCTCAGCTGGTCAAGCTAGCAGCTGCGTGGGAGTGGCGGCGGAGTCTTGGCAGGCGTGGGCCTGGCTGTGGCCCCGCAGGTGTCTTCGGCAAGGGCCTTGCGGGGGGCCCGGCAAGGGTCTTGCCATGGCATCGCGGTCGTCCTCGGCAAGGATCTTGCTGGGGCTCTCGTGGACTTCCTTGGTAAGGATCTCGCCAAGGATCGTCGTCTTCTGGTTCTCGTCTGATTTTGTGTATTTATGATCTCTATAAAGATCTGCATGCCACCACGAAGGTGCCTCCCGAGTCTTGGTTCCAAAGTGGTTGATGGTGTTGGAACCCCTTGGGCTCAAGGGTGGCGTGCTCTGCTGGCGTCTGGCGAGTTGCCTCGGCAAGGATCTTGCCGAGGCTGCGGAAGCCACCCCGACAAGGGTCTTGCCGGGGGAGTCCACCTCGCCCTCTTGCTCTCTTTGCGCCTTTGGTCTTGGCGTTGCTTTGGTCGTCTTGTGTCCCGGCTTTCCTCCTCTGCCCTGCTTAATGTGGCCGTGAGCGCGGCTCTGACTACCCGTGCACAAGTAAAGGGGTGCAAAAAGAGAGCCCCTACTTTTGTACACCGACAGGAGCCCCCGGGCCTGGGCCACACGTAAGCGTGACGCATTGTTGGGCTAGGCCCAGAACGGTGCGCGGGCAGTTGGGGCGGAATTTTATTGCAGTAACTTCTCCGTCCACTGCGCTTCCCCACGACCCGCAATGAACGCGCGATGTGGGGGTCATGCGTGACGTGGGGGTCATGCGTGGGGCGGTTTCCGCACGCATGCGTCACATCGTGGCAGATGGTAAAGAGGCGGCCCGCGCCTTCCCCGTAAAAAGGAACAACCGTGGGCACGCAGCTCATTTACCCTCTGTGCCTTCTCCAATCTCGGAAATGCCGTCCTTTCCTTCTTCCTCCTCAAGCTCCTGCTCTCGCTCGCCGCGATCGCGTTTTCGCTGCCCTTCCTCCTTCACCTCTCATAGTCGCCATGGCACCCAAAACCAGCAAAGGCAAGGGAGTGGCCAAGGACGCCGGAGGGACGGAGACGCCGGAGAGCAAGTCGGCGGCGCGGCGGACGCAGCTCGCCTACTTTCCCTCGACGGTCGACGTAGTCCACCTCCGGGAAAACTTCAGTCCCCTGTGGGGGTGCAAGACAGGGGGAGAGATGACGGGGCATCCGGCCACGCGCGTCGTCCCCGCTGATTGCGCCAAGGCCACCCCGAATCGGTACCCATTCTTTGTCGACTACTTTTCTTGCAGCCTCTACCCCAGTTTCTATGATTTCTTCAACTATGTCATGCACACCTATGGCTTCCACCTTCTGGATTTCACTCCAAATTCCATGGCGTGCATGGCCCTTTTCGCCCATCTCTGCGAGGGCTTCGCCGGAGTGCATCCCAACACGGCGCTTTTCTGCCATTACTTCTACCCTCGGATCCAGAGGGGAGGCGCCATCTCCGGTTGCGTTGCCTGGATCCCAAGGACCCTAGAGAAGGGGATGTATCCAGAGGGCGCCCAGAAGGAGAGGTGGGAGGAGTGGCGGAGCGGGTGGTGCTGGATTGAGGAGGAGGACTCACAGGAGTTTTACCAGGTTCGCCAGACGCCGCCGGTTCGCAGAGAAGACTCGGGCGATGTCGACGCCCAGGATGGGAAGCTCATGGTCGCCATCACCAGAATCCATCGCCTCGCCGTTGCCGGGCTCACCCTGGAGATGATCGGGGCAGATTTCGCATCGCTCCACTGCACAACAAGGGGAGGCCGGCCTGGCTCTTCAGCAATGCGGCTGACATCATGCGGCTCCGCCCCGGCCTGAACCACAACTTCACAGTGATGGGGCACGCCCACTTCTGCCAGCGGCTCTTTCAGCTCGACGTGAACCGCGACGGTAGGGCCGAGAGGACCGGCAAGTTCGCGAAGGCCGGCAAGGTCGCCAAGGGGCCCTTGTTCGGGTTGCCGGTGGGGGTGGTCCCACTGAGCAACAACTCCCGCCAAACCAACATCATCGCCATGATGTCGGACTACAATGCGCACGGCCTTGACCTGAGTTTAGTCGAGCCGGAGGCGAACCAGGTGCAGGAGTTCTTCGACACCCTGTCGGAGAAATACGTCCGCGAAGAGCCGCTGCTCATACAGGACACCACCCAGGCGGAACTGGCCTACATCGCCGCCAGGGCGGCACAGGCGGCGCTCGCCCAGGAGGCCGACAGTGCTGGCGGCGTGGAGGATAAGGCCGCGGTGGCCGCGGAGGAGAAGGAGCTCGCCCAGTGGGCGGAATCTGCTGGGGAGACCAATAGCGCCAGCACCGAGGCCCCTCTCATTGAAGATGAGGCCGATGAGTCATCTGGGGAGGAGGCCAAGGTTGTCGAGCCCCCAGCCACGGGGAGAGGGCATGTCCTGCGGCGGGCCATCTCTGGTGAGCCGGTCCGGCCCGGTAGGGCCGCACAACCGCAACAACCTCAGGAGGCATCCATACACCAGACGAGGGTCGCAGCGGCGACGGGGAAAGCGGTGAAGGCTACGGTGGCGTAGAAGAAAGTGACCGCCTCTTCTTCGTCCAAGCATCCTCGGACTCCACCCACTCCCCCTCCTCCCGCAGACGACGACACGGAGGTCATCTTTGACCTCGGGTCCCTTAGCCCGAGGAGGAAGAAGAAGGCAGCGGAAGAGGAGGCGTAGAATGAGTAAGTATCTGGTCTTTCATCATCTCCGTCCCCTCAGACCGTGCCACTTTTCTTAACTTGTCTTCATCTTTGCAGGGATATGGAGACGATGGCCCAGAGGGTGGTGAAGAGGGCCAGGGCCTCAACGGGCGGCTAGCCCCCGGTGGGCACCTTGAGTACGCCGCTGGTGGTGGAGAGTAGTCCGGAGAGCAGCCCCCAGCGTACATTCATCACTCGCTCCACATCGACGTGTGTTGGGGCACAATTTCTTGGTGCTGACCTTGCTGTGGTTGCGGGAGGAGAACGGCAGCAGGAGGAGCCACTGAGGGCCACCCCCAACAAGCCGCCCCCATCAACCACGTCGCCCCGAGGGGCGTCCTCGGTAAGGGCGCCAAGCACCAAGCCCATGTGCACGGAGGAGGAGGAGGAGGCCCCGGGCGCCGGCGGCTCCGTCCCGGCACCGAATGTTCGTGGGGAGGGGGCCACTTTGTCCCAGCTTGGCACAGGTGAGTTGTTTGCCTCTTGTTCCCGCTCGTTTTTCTCCTTTCAAATTTTGATCTTGACTTCGCCTCATTCTCCTTCTCGGTACCCAGATCCTTCCTCGGCGGACCGGGAGGACATGGACACCGTCATCGGGGAGGTCGCCAGGGAGGCCGCGGCCGAGGCCGACGAGATAGCCGCTGAGGAGGCCGCCAAGGATGTTGCTGAGGATCCCAGGGAGGCCGGCGAGACCGCTGCCGAGGAGGCCGGCAAGGGGCCTGCCGGGGAGGCCAGCAAGGCCACTGCCGAGGAGGAGGTGGCCTATGACCAGCCTTCCTCCTCTGCCGCCTCTGGCTTGGGCAAGTACCTGAAGGTGGCCGACGACCTGTTCGTCCACCTCCCATGGACGACGAGCACCAGGGCACCCGCCGAGGGGGGGGTGTTTCACAAAGAGGTGCTTGCCGCCGCCGGGCTCTAGGTCATTGACGGACCGAGCGTCGGTGGCGGCAGTTCCCAAGAAGAGCGGCTCCTCCAGAGCATGAGCGCCAGCTTCCACAAGCTTCAGGCATTTCACCGTGCCCGTCTGGATAAGGCCAAGTCCAGGATGGCAGCGGTGGACAAGGCGGAGGCAGACCTCGAAGGGCGCGTCGCTGAGGCGCAGGCTTGATTCTGCCAGGCCTGTGAGGAACTGAAGACCGCTCAGGATCAGCTGGCTGAGTGCAAGCTGGAGCTTGTCATGAAGCAGGCCGATGTCGAGAAGGCCCAGGAGGCGGCGAGTCAACAGGCCGTCGAGGAGGAGGCCGCTCGGCGTCAGCACCAGGTCGAGCTGAACTCCCAGGAGGAGGACCTTGCCGCACGCGAGGAGAAACTCGCCGCGAAACTCCGTGGCAAGGACGAGGAGGTCAAGCAGCTTGTCGTGCAATGGACCCAGGAGCTGGAGCGGAGGCACGAGGAGGCCCTCAATGCTCAGGCCCAGGTCCATGCCAGCAAGGTGAACGAGCTGGAGGTGGAGTGGGACGGGCTGAAGAAGCAGATCCAGGAGCTGACGGGGGAGAGGGACGCGGCCAAGGGCGCCTTGGCTGACGCGCAGGTCGCAATCCTTGACAAGGTCGAGGTGCTCTCCACGGCCAACGAGTCCATCAAGGACCTGAAGCTAAAGCTGGAGGGTCTTGAGGGGACGCTCTCTGAGGTCAGGGCCCGGGAGGAGACCCTAACCAAGAATCTGGAGGAGGAGAGGCAGTTGCGGAAGAACGACGTCGTCAGCCACACGGACTTCGTGGAGGGCGAGAAGTTCTGGATCAGCCGCCTCGCCGACGTCGCTAGTAGGATCACCATGCAGCTAGCTACCATGGCGATGCCAGACGTGAGGTACATCCTAGAGCCAAACGTGAGTCCTAATGCCAGGCTAACGCTGTTCTTTGAGGGTGTGCTCGGGGACCTGGAGCGATTCTGCTCCAACAGGGCGGCCTCTCTGGCCGATGAGGCCCGGAGGCTTTGCCGGGGTGCCATGACCAAGGTCCTCGCTAAGATGGCGTACTGGAACCCTAACCTCAACTTCGAAGCTTCGCTGGATAGCTTGCCAGACTACATGGACCCCGCGTCGCTCGAGGAGCACATCGAGCCCGTCATCAGCCGCATCGACGGAGTTCCGAGGATACAAGGCCAGCGACGGGACTAGGCACCCCGTTTCTTATCGCCGCTGTAGGTTCATGACCAAGACAATTTTTATCTTTAGTTAGAACCGCAGCAGCAAATGATGTAATATAACTCTGCAGTACTTTTCAAACGATGCATGTTATTTTCCCGTTCTATATCCCTTTGTATGTCCACCCTACGTTAATCGGGTAGGCTTGCAGGCGCAAAACCCAGGCCGCGGCGCCTTGAGGACGGATCCCCAATGGCCTGTCGGGTATGCTTGCTGCCGGGCAAACCACCTCACTGCTCTTAACGCGGCCGCTCGAGCTGTCGAGCGGACTCGAGACAGAATGAGAGCGTTGCCAATCGCAGAAGGTCACCCTGCCATTCTTGACGCAGCCGCTCGAACTATTGAGCGGACTTGAAACAGAACAAGGGCATTGTCAATAGTGGTAGGGCCCCATTGTGTGCAGGTTTTCCATACACAGGGCAAGATCGTCGAGGACGATAACCTTATATATATAATGGAATTACTCAAAGTTTTGCATGACTTAGCTTTTCTACCGCTGCGTGAGCGTTCCCTGCGTCCACCGAGGACGCCACTGGTTCGGTTGTCTTCTTCCTTGAAGTGACGACCACGATGAAGCCGCTGCTTTAACCAGACCGGATTTTCACAACTACGCACCCCCTACCTGGCGCGCGAGAGATGTCGGTGGGAAACGACACCTATGGGGTCAATGGGATCCCTTCTACGGTTGGCGGGCGCGGGGTTGTGCAAAGAGCGGGTCTGGCGGTCAGCACGCAAATCGTTTACCCAGGTTCGGGCCACGGAGACGTGTAAAACCCTAGTCCTGCTTTGATGTATATTTGAGTGTTCTTGTGTTCTTGAACTAGCTGCGGTGGCTCTCTAGTCCAAAAGATCCAAATCGCCCTGAGGTACACATTGGGCCTCCTTTTATAGACAAAGGGGTCGCCACAGTGGCACACAGGAGGTGGAAAGGTCTACAGGGGCTAAGCCTGTCCCCTAATATCGTTGGACAAACGCATTAATGCACCGCCGACGTGCCCCTCTTGCTTTATTGGGGACGGCAAAGAAGCACATCCTAGTTGTCATCGCCTCGCCTGGCTCCGATGTGCGTCCAAGCTGACGAGGCATTGTAGCGCCATGTTGGCTGGCTGCTGGGCTGGCGCGGTGGTGGAGGTTTCACGAATATCTGCATGCCACCACGCAGGTGCTTGCTGAGTTGGTGTGGAGGCCGCGCGCTGCCACGCAGATGCCTGCTCAGCTGGTCGAGCTAGCAGCTGCATGGGAGCGGCGGTGGTGTCTTCGCAGGCATGGGCCTGACTGCGGTCCCGCAGGTGCCTTTGGCAAGGGACTTGCCGGAGGCCCGGCAAGGGTCTTGCCACGGCACCGCGGTCATCCTCAGCAAGGATCTTGCCGGGGGTCTCGTGGACTTCCTTGGCAAGGATCTCATCAAGGATCGTCGTCTTCTGGTTCTCGTCTGATCTTGTGTATTTATGATCTCTACAAAGATCTACATGCCACCACGGAGGTGCCTCCCAAGCCTTGGTTCCAAAGTGGTTGATGGTGCTGGAACCCCTTGGGATCAAGGGTAGCGCACTCTGCTGGCATCAGGCAAGTTGCCTCGGCAAGGATCTTGCCGAGGCTGCGGAAGCCACCCCAGCAAGGGTCTTGTCGGGGGAGGCCACCTCGTCCTCTTGCTCTCTTTGCTCCTCTGGTCTTGGCGTTGCTTTGGTCATGTTGTGTCCCGGCTTCCCTCCTCTGCCCTGCTTAGTGTGGCCGTGGGCGCGGCTCTGACTGCCCGTGCACAAGTAAAGGGGTATAAAAGGAGATCTCCTACTTTTGTACACTGACAATAAGTTAGACCAATAATACAGAAATAATTTTACTGAAAAGCTATACTATTGAAAACTTCTTTCGTATACGAATTCAAATAAATAATTAAAAGCTATATCATTGAAAACTTCTTTTGAATATGTATTCAAATGTATTAGTCATGCTCCCGCCGTAGTCGTCCATGTTTATTAAAAAAATCTTTTCGAAATGACAGTTATCATGCATTCATTAAGAAGAAAAGAATTGCTTAGTTAATTAGGGAAAACCGAGTGAAAACCAGATTGTCCGGTTGCTTATGAAAAAATGAGCGAAAACCATCGCAACTGCTGAGCGGCACACTGAAAGCATAAGTGATGCCTGGGTGGTTTTGGTAATCAATGTCAACATATCTCTTGTTGGATTAATACTTCTATCCAATATATTTCAGATAAGTTCAATAGTGGAGTGGCTGTTGGGGAACGCAGTAATTTCAAAAAAATCCTACGCACACGCAAGATCATGGTGATACATAGCAACGAGAGGGGAGAGTGTCCTCCACGTACCCTTGTAGACCGAAAGTGGAAGCGTTATGACAACGCGGTTGATGTAGTCATACGTCTTCACGATCGACTGATCCTAGTACCGAACGTACGGCACCTCCGCGATAAGCACACGTTCAGCTCGGTGACGTCCCATGAACTCGGGATCCAGTAGAGCTTCGAGGGAGAGCTCCGTCAGCATGACGGCATGATGACGCTGATGATGATGTTACCAACGCAGGGCTTCGCCTAAGCACCGCTACGATATGACCGAGGTGGAATATGGTTGAGGGGGGCAACGCACACGGATTGGAACAATCAACTTGTGTATGTATGGGGTGCCCCCTGGCCATGAATATAAAGGAGTGGAGGAGGGGGAGGGCCGACCCTCCTATGGCGCGCTGTGGGGAGTCCTACTACCACCGGGAGTAGGATTCCCCCCCTTCCATGTAGTAGGAGTAGGAGAGGAGGAAAGGGAAAAGAGAAGAGAAGGAAGGAGGGGGCGCCGCCCCTCCCCCTAGTCTTTTTTAGGGATCCCACACTTTATTAATTAGAAACTATGTTCATAGGGATACAAAGGGGGTCATGAGGGGATAGAAGCCACAAATGGCGACCCTGCGAAAGTGAGACAGAAAATTTCACATGGTTGTGCGCCTCTAGATTCGAAGCACGACCTTCAAATACAAAATCACAACTAGCAAAATACCCTCTTATATTATTTATCTCCTTGATGACTGTGATATGGGGGCCTCCTATCCCCTTTTTGATGTCATCCACAATCGTCTTGCAGTCACATGCAATCACCAAGTGATCCAAAGATAAATCAGCTGCAAGTGCCAAGGCCTCACGACAAGCAATGGACTCTAAAATTGTAGGATTTATAACCCCAGGTAGAACAATTGCTGAGGACCGGAGGTACTGACCATGTTCATCCCTCCACACTGCTGCCGTAGCTCCAACACTCCTATCATGGGACAGACCCCCATCTACATGGATTTTAACATGTCCGCTTGGAGGTGCTTTCCAAGAGCTCCGCCTCATTATCACATGTGCGCGTCTAGCCGGAGTGGAAGTGCTAACAATCATATTCACACCATCCAAGTCAGCAATGAAGCTTTCTATGAAGTGGTGAGTCGACATTGAGCTTTGAAATATTGACTCGTGTATAGCTTTTCTACGCAGTCCATATTGCCCAAAGAGTGACGGCCATCTTTACAAACTCCATTTGTGATAATGCATCCATCATGTTAAAGAGCCAATGTTTAGCATTGGGTTCTTGAGACTCAACAATATGATCAGTTAATTCCTCGTCACCTAAGGCCCACACACACCTCGACGCTATGCAATCAATCAATGAGTGCCTCCATGAATCAGCTGCTCCACATAGTTGCCAAGAATCTGTGTCCGACATGTTTCTATGGTGGCGCATGTCCTCTGATGGCAAAGAATGTCTTGCGAGCCTCCAAAGAAAAGTTCTAATTTTTCCTGGAACTTTGGTCTTCCACAAAGATGACCAGCACTTCTCCTCTAGAAAAATTCATACTAGGCCTTGGGGGGCGCGCAGCCTCCTCTCTCTCTTTCCCCTAAAGCCCAATAAGGCCCATATACTCCCCGGCGAATTCCCATAACTCTCCGGTACTCCGAAAAATACCCGAATCACTCGAAACCTTTCCGATGTCCGAATATAGTCGTTCAATATATAGATCTTTACGTCTTGAACATTTTGAGACTCCTCGTCATGTCCCCGATCTCATACGGAACTCCAAACTACCTTCGGTACATCAAAACACATAAACTCATAATACCGATCGTCATCGAACGTTAAGCGTGCGGACCCTACGGGTTCGAGAACTATGTAGAGATGACCGAGACTCATCTCCGGTCAATAATCAATAGCGGAACCTGGATTCTCATATTGGTTCCTACATATTCTACGAAGATCTTTATCGGTCAAACCGCATAACAAGATACATTATTCCTTTTGTCATCGGTATGTTACTTGCCCGAGATTCGATCGTCGGTATCTCAATACCTAGTGCAATCTCGTTAGTGGCAAGTCTCTTTACTCGTTCCGTAATGCATCATCTCGCAACTAACTCATTAGTTACATTGCTTGCAAGGCTTATAGTGATGTGCAATACCGAGAGGGCCCAGAGATACCTCTGCGACAATCGGAGTGACAAATCCTAATCTTGATCTATGCCAACTCAACAAGTACCATCAGAGACACCTGTAGAGCACCTTTATAATCACCCAGTTACGTTGTGACGTTTGGTAGCACACAAAGTGTTCCTCCGGTATTCGGGAGTTGCATAATCTCATAGTCATAGGAACATGTATAAGTCATGAAGAAAGCAATAGCAACAAACTAAATGATCATCGTCCTAAGCTAACGGATGGGTCAAGTCAATCACATCATTCCCTAATGATGTGATCCCGTTAATCAAATGACAGCTCATGTCTATGGCTAGGAAACTTAACCATCTTTGATTCGACGAGCTAGTCAAGTAGAGGCATACTAGTGACACTTTGTTTTTCTATGTATTCACACATGTACTAAGTTTCCGGTTAATACAATTCTATCATGAATAATAAACATTTATCATGATATAAGGAAATCAATAATAACTTTATTATTGCCTCTAGGGCATATTTCCTTTAGTCTCCCACTTGCACTAGAGTCAATAATCTAGTTCACATCTTTATGTGATTAGTTCACATCTCCATGTGACTAATACCCAAAGGGTTTACTAGAGTCAATAATCTAGTTCACATTTCTATGTGATTAATACCCAAAGAGTGATCATGTTTTGCTTGTGAGAGAAATTTAGTCAACGGGTGTGCCACATTCAGAGCCGTATGTATTTTGCAAATTTTCTATGTCTGCAATGCTTTGCACGGAGCTACTCTAGCTAATTGCTCCCACTTTCAATATGTATCTAGATCGAGACTTAGAGTCATCCAGATCGGTGTCAAAGCTTGCATCGATGTAACTCTTTACAACGAACTCTTTGTCACCTCCATGACCGAGAAACATTTCTTTATTCCACTAAGGATATTTTTGACCGCTGTCCAGTGATCCACTTCTGGATCACTATTGTACCCTCTTGCCAAACTTATGGTGAGGTACACAATAGGTCTGGTACACAGCATAGCATACTTTGTAGAACCTATGACTAAGGCATAGGGAATGACTTTTTATTCTCTTTCTATTTTCTGCCGTGGTCGGGTTTTGAGTCTTTACTCAACTTCACAGCTTGCAACACAGGCAAGAACTCCTTCTTTGACTGTTCCATTTTGAACTACTTCAAAATCTTGTCAAGGTATGTACTCATTGAAAATATATCAAGCGTCTTGATCTATCTCTATAGATCTTGATGCTCAATATGTAAGTAGCTTCACCGAGGTTTTATTTGAAAAACTCCTTTCAAACATTCCTTTATGCTTTCTAGAAAATTCTAGATTATTTCTGATCAACAATATGTCATTCACATATACTTATCAGAAATGCTGTAGTGCTCCCACTCACTTTCTTGTAACTACAAGCTTCACCGCAAGTCTGTAATAAAACCATATGCTTTGATCATTTTATCAAAGCACATATTCCAACTCCGAGATGCTTGCACCAGTCCATAGATGGATCGCTAGAGCTTGCTCACTTTATTAGCACCTTTAGGATCGACAAAACCTTCTGGTTGCATCATATACAACTCTTCTTAAATCCACTAAGGAATGCACTTTTGTTATCCATTTGCCAGATTTCATAGAATGCGGCAATTGCTAATATGATTCAGATAAACTTAAGCATTGATACAAGTGAGAAAATCTCATCATAGTCAACACCTTGATCTTGTTGAAAAACCTTCTTCGACAATTCGAGCTTTGTAGATAGTAACACTACTATCAGGGTCCGTCTTCCTCTTGAAGATCCATTTATTCTCAATGGCTCACTGATCATCGGGTAAGTTAATCAAAGTCCAAACTTTGTTCTCATACATGGATCCCATCTTAGATTTCATGGGCTCAAGACATTTTGCGGAATCTGGGCTCATCATCGCTTCCTCATAGTTCGTAGGTTCGTCATGGTAAAGTAACATGACTTCCAGAAAGGATTACCGTACCACTCTGGTGCGGACCATACTCTGGTTGTCCTACGAGGTTTGGTACCAACTTGATCTGAAGTTTCATGATCATCATCATTAGCTTCCTCACTAATTGGTGTAGGATTCACTAGAACTGATTTCTGTGATGAACTACTTTCCAATTCGGGAGAAAGTACAATTACCTTATCAAGTTCTACATTCCTCCCACTCACTTCTTTCGAGAGAAACTCCTTCTCTAGAAAGGATCCACTTTTAGCAACAAAGATCTTGCCTTTGGATCTGTGATAGAAGGTGTACCCAACAGTTTCCTTTGGGTATTCTATGAAGACACATTTCTCTGATTTGGGTTTGAGCTTATTAGGTTGAACCTTTTTCACATCAGCATCGTAACCCCAAACTTTAAGAAATGACAGCTTTGGTTTCTTGTCGAACCATAGTTCATACGGTGTCATCTCAACGGATTTAGATGGTGCCCTATTTAACGTGAATGCAGCTGTCTCTAATGCATAACCCCAAAACGATAGCGGTAAATCAGTAAGAGACGTCATAGATCGCACCATATCTAGTAAAGTGCGATTATAACGTCCGGACACACCATTACGATGTGGTGTTCCAGGTGGCGTGAGCTACGAAACTATTCCGCATTGTTTCAAATGAAGACCAAAATCGTAACTCAAATATTCTCCTCCACGATCAGATCGTAGAAACTTTATTTTCTTGTTACCATGATTTTCCACTTCACTCTAAAATTCTTTGAACTTCTCAAATGTTTCAGACTTATGTTTCATCAAGTAGATATACCCATATCTGCTCAAACCATCTGTGAAGGTCAGAAAATAACAGTACCCATCGTGAATCTCAATACTCATCGGACCGCATACATCAGTATGTATTATTTCCAATAAGTCAGTTGCTCGCTCCATTGCTCCGGAGAACAGAGTCTTAGTCATCTTGCCCATGAGGCATGGTTCGCAAACATCAAGTGATTCCAAAAGCCCATCAGCATGGAATTTCTTCACACGCTTTACACCAATATGACCTAAACGGCAGTGCCACAAATAAGTTGCACTATCGTCATTAACTTTGCATCTTTTGGCTTCAATATTATAAATATGTGTATCACTACGATCGAGATTCAATAAACCATTCACCTTGGGTGTATGACCACAGAAGGTTTTATTCATGTAAACAGAATAACAATTATTCTTTCACTTATATGAATAACCGTATTGCAATAAACATGATCCAATCATATTATGCTCAACGCACACACCAAATAACATTTATTATAGGTTCAACACTAATCCTGAAGGTAAAGGGAGTGTGAGATGGTGATCTTATCAACCTTGGAATTACTTTCAACACACATCATCACCTCGCCCTCAACTAGTCTTTGTTTATTTTGCAACTCCCGTTTCGAGTTACTACTTTTAGCAACTGAACCAGTATCAAATACCGAGGGGTTTTCTATAAACATGAGTAAAGTACACATCAATAACATGTATATCATATATACCTTTGTTCACTTTGCCATCCTTATTATCCGCCAAGTATCTAGGGCAGTTCCACTTTTAGTGACCATTTCCTTTGCAGTAGAAGCACTTAGGTTCAGACTTGGGTCAAGCTTTGGGCTTCTTCATGGGAGTGGCAACTTGCTTGCTATTCTTCTTTGAAGTTCCTCTTTCTTTCCCTTTGCCCTTTTCTTGAAACTAGTGGTCTTGTTAACCATCAACACTTGATGTTATTTCTTGATTTCTACCTTCGCCGATTTTAGCATCGCGAAGAGCTTGGGAATTACTTTTGTTATCCCTTGAATATTATAGTACATCACGAAGTTCCAGTAACTTGGCGATAGTGACTAGAGAACTCTCTCAATCACTATCTTATCTAGAAGATTAACTCCCACTTCATTCAAGCGATTGTAGTACCCAGACAATCTGAGCACATGCTCACTAGTTGAGCTATTCTCCTCCGTCTTGTAGGCAAAGTACTGTCGAAGGTTTTCTACCTCTCGACACAAGCATGAGTATGAAATACCAATTCAACTCTTAGAACATCTTATATGCTCTGTGGCATTCAAAATGTTTTTGAAGTCCCAGTTCTAAGCTGTAAAGCATGGTGCACTAAACTATCATGTAGTCATCATACCGAGCTTTACCAAATGTTCACAATGTCTGTATTTGCTCCGGCAATGGGTCCGTCACCTAGCGGTGCATCAAGGACATAATTCTTCTGTGCAGCAATGAGGATAATCCTCAAATCACGGACCTAGTCTGCATCATTGCTACTATCATCTTTCAACATAGTTTTTCTCTAGGAACATATCAAAAATAAATGGGGAGCTACATTGCAAACTATTGATCTACAACATAGTTATGCAAATACTATCAGGACTAAGTTCATAATAAATTGAAGTTCAATTAATCATATTAGTTAAGAACTCCCACTTAGATAGACATCCCTTTAGTCATCTAAATGATCATGCGATCCAAATCAACTAAACTATGTCCGATCATCACGTGAGATGGAGTAGTTTTAAATGGTGAACATCACTATGTTGATCATATCTACTATATGATTCACGCTCGACCTTTCAGTCTCCAGTGTTCCGAGGCCATATCTGCATATGCTAGGCTCGTCAAGTTTAACCCGAGTATTTCTGCATGTGCAAAACTGGCTTGCACCCATTGTATGTGAATGTAGAGCTTATCACACCCAATCATCATGTGGTGTCTCGGCACGATGAACTTTGGGAACGGTGCATACTCAGGGAGAACACTTGTACCTTGAAATTTAGTGAGAGATCATCTTATAAAGCTACCGCCGAACTAAGCAAAATAAGATGCATAAAGGATAAACATCACATGCAATCAAAATATGTGACATGATATGGCCATCATCATCTTGTGCCTTTGATCTCCATCTCCAAGATACCGTCATGATCTCTATCGTCACCGGCATGACACCATGATCTCCATCATCTTGATCTCTATCAATGTGTCGTCACATGGTTGTCTCGCCAACTATTGCTCTTGCAACTATTGCTATCGCATAGCGATAAAGTAAAGCAATTGTTTGGCGCTTGCATCTTATGCAATAAAGAGACAACCATAAGGCTTCTGCCAGTTGCCGATAACTTCAAAAAAACATGATCATCTCATACAACAACTTATATCTCATCACGTCTTGACCATATCACTTCACAACAAGCCCTGCAAAAACAAGTTAGACGTCCTCTACTTTGTTGTTGCAAGCTTTACGTGGCTGCTACGGGCTGAGCAAGAACTGTTCTTACCTACGCATCAAAACCACAACGATAGTTCATTGTGACGCCCCGAGACCGATGCGCCAGGTGTCTTCCAGTTATTCGCTGTCGTTGCCATGTCTTTTGCTTGCGTGTTACATCTTGCCATGTCATCATGTGCATTGCATCATCATGCTTTCAAAACTTGCATTCGTCCGGGTTCCCCCAGTTCTCTCTGTTGTCCGTTCTGAGCCCAACCACACTTGCACGCGCCCGCGGCACGTCCGAAATATTATTTTATAAGTGGCCGGAAAATGTTCTCAGAATGGGATAAGAGTTGGCGTGCGGTCTTATTATAGTGTAGGTAGGCTGCCTGCCAAGTTTCATCGCATTCGGAGTCCGTTTGACGCCCCAACGGATAACTATAGCGGCAATATAGCCGGTCTAACGTCGGACATTTTCGGTCTCCGGGAACAGATGCCGGGCCCTCTCTCTCTCTTCCCCCCTCGCAGTCTCGCCACAGCCCACCTAGTCCATCCTCCTTCCCCTCTTCGCTTCCGGAGTTGTCCGATGCGATCACACGGTCCGAGACCCTCTCTCCTCAGTGCATCAAACCCCCTCACGCGCACGTCCGAAAAGTGGTCCCGGACCCGACCCAGACAGGCGTTACCGTTGTGTCCGGATCATCCCCAAACGTCTACAAAACATCTCCTTTTTCCTATTTGGACTCCCTAAGATTTTTTTCGCGTCCGTCCGATTCCGATCAGAGGGACCGAGTAGCCCCTAACCTAACCTATATAAATAGTCTAACCCTAGGTTTTAGGAAGTCTGTCCCTTCCATCCCATCGCCGCTGCTGCAATCTTCTTCCTCCTCGTTTTCCCCACCTAGCCAACCACCATCCTTCGCAGATCCACCCCCCTCTAACCGCAGCGTCCAACCACCTCCCGTGATTTCCGCACCGCCCAAATCCCCAGCAAGTTGCGGCCAACCCCGAGTGCCGCTCGAGCTCAAATGGAATCGTGCCCTTGGATCCTTTGCTTGAGCACCTCCACGGAGGCAAGCTTCCGCGCCTCCTCTTGTTCTTATCGAGAGCCAGCAGAGCTCACCCGCCTGAATCTTGCCTCGTTCAGGCCCAGTCGCCCGTGCCCTGCCAGGCCGCCTCTCCACAGTATCGGGGCCGCGGCCCATGGTGAGAAACCCCCAAGTCCTCCTGTGCACTGTTGGCCCAGTCAAATGCGGCCCGTGTTGTCTTTTTTTCCTATGCTGCGATTTAGCTATTTCCCAGAGAGTGCCAGTTTTGCAGAACGGCCCCTAAACTTCATGCATTTAATATCTTAATAACCATGCATCGGATTAAAACAATTTATATATGAAATATGCTTAGTTTTTCATCTAGTTTCATAATATGTCATTTTCATCCATGTTTAAAATGTTTAAAATGATGTTTGCATATACTTTGCCTATTGCCATGTTAAAATGATTTATTTCATAACTAAATAACCGTAGCTCCAAACCAAATAATCTTTATATATAAATGGGGTAGAAAAATGCCTAGTTTAACATGATGTACTCACTTTGCATGTTTAACAAACCTAAAATTGTGTTTAGGGCAGAACAGTACCAAACCTAATTTATGCATATGAAGATTTTCTGGAGTTGTTGTTCATTGTTTCCGACCTCATTTAAACTTGCCTATATAGGTAGTTTTGTTGTGCTTCACCCCTTGCCATGTTAATCAACATTTAATATTGTTGGGTACATAAATGAGAGAGAATTAAATAAGTCACGTGGTGTTTCGTCAATACGCAACGGAGTTGCATATTGAGCTCCACTTAATTTGTAGGTTTGCTTGTGCACTTTTCCATGCCATGCTTCATTAAACCGGACATGCATCATACTTGCTTGTGCATCATGCCATGCTTATGTCATGGTTGTTTACTATGTTGTTTGCTTCTTTCCGGTGTGCTTCTTTGGGTTGGTTCCAATAACGTCGTGTTTGTGAGGATCCGTTCGACTACGTCCGTTTGCCATCTTCATGGACTCGTTCTTCTTCCTTGCGGGATCTCAGGCAAGATGACCATACCCTCGAAATTACTTCTATCTTTGCTTGCTAGTTGCTCGCTCTTTTGCTATGCCTATGCTGCGATACCTACCACTTGCTTATCATGCCTCCCATTTTGTTAAGCCAAGCCTCTAACCCAGCTTGTCCTAGCAAACCGTTGTTTGGCTATGTTACCGCTTTGCTCAGCCCCTCTTATAGCGTTGTTAGTTGCAGGTGAAGATGAAGTTTGTTCCATGTTGGAACATGGATATTTGTTGGGATATCACAATATATCTTATTTAATTAATGCATCTATATACTTGGTAAAGGGTGGAAGGCTCGGCCTTATGCCTGGTGTTTTGTTCCACTCTTGCCGCCCTAGTTTCCGTCATATCGGTGTTATGTTCCCGGATTTTGCGTTCCTTACGCGGTTGGGTTATAAAGGGAACCCCTTGACAGTTCACCTTGAATAAAACTCCTCCAGAAATGCCCAACCTTGGTTTTACCATTCGCCACCTAGCCTTTTTCTTTCTCTTGGGTTCTGCAGACTCAAGGGTCATCATTATTTTAAACCCCCCGGGCCAGTGCTCCTCCGAGTGTTGGTCCAAACTAGAGCCCCTTGCAGCGCCACCTCGGGGAAACTCGAGGGCTGGTTTTAGTTGTACGGATTGCTCATCTGAGTGTGCCCTGAGAACGAGATATGTGCAGCTCCTATCGAGATTTGTCGGCACATTCGGGCGGTGTTGCTGGACTTGTTTTACCATTGTCGAGGATGTCTTGTAACCTGGATGCCGAGTCTGATCGGAATGTCTTGGGAGAAGGAATATCCTTCGTTGACCGTGAGAGCTTGTGATGGGCTAAGTTGGGACACCCCTGCAGGGATTTGAACTTTCGAAAGCCGTGCCCGCGGTTATGGGCAGATGGGAATTTGTTAATGTCCGGTTGTAGAAAACCTGAAGTTGATCTAAATTAAAATACATCAACCGCGTGTGTTACCGTGATGGTCTCTTCTCGGCGGGGTCCGGGAAGTGAACACGGTGTTGGAGTCATGTTTGACGTAGGTTGTTCTAGGATCACTTCTTGATCATAGTTTCTCGACCATGCTTTGCCTTCTCTTCTCGCTCTCTTTTGCGTATGTTAGCCACTATATATGCTAGTCGCTTGCTGTAGCTCCACCTCATACCTTTTACATACCGATAAGCTTAAATAGTCTTGATCGCGAGGGTGTGAGATTGCTAAGTCCCCGTGACTCACAGATACTTCAAAACCAGCTTGCAGGTGCCGAGGATACCGTGCAGATGACGCAACCAAGCTCAAGGAGGAGCTCGATGAAGATCTTGTCCTTTGTCTTGTTTCGATCTAGTTGATCAGTAGTGGAGCCCAGTCGGGACGATCGGGGATCTGTGTAGCATTTGGGGTAGTCTTCTTTTATTTTGGTTCCGTAGTCGAACCTTGATTGTGTCTGGATGATGTAATGCTTTATTCATGTAATTGTGTGAAGTGGCGATTGTAAGCCAGCTATGTATCTCTTTCCCTTATGTATTACATGGGTTGTGTGAAGATTACCTCACTTGCGACATTGCTTTCAATGCGGTTATGCCTCTAAGTCGTGCTTCGACACGTGGGATATATAGCCGCATCGAGGGCACTACATTCGTCAAGTTAGTGATGTTTTAACCTTCAATAAGGATCGGGCATAGTCACACTCGGTTCAACTAAAGTTGGAGAAACTGACACCCGCCAGCCACCTGTGTGCGAAGCACGTCAGTAGAACCAGTCTCGCGTAAGCGCACGCGTAATGTAGGTCCGGGCTGCTTCATCCGAAAATACCGCCGAACCAAAGTATGACATGTTGGTAAGCAGTATGACATGTATCGCCCACAACTCACTTGTGTTCTACTCGTGCATATAACATCTACGCATAGACCTGGCTCAGATGCCACTGTTGGGGAACGCAGTAATTTCAAAAAAATTCCTACGCACACACAAGATCATGGTGATGCATAGAAACGAGAGGGGAGAGTGTCGTCCACGTACCCTCGTAGACCGAAAGTAGAAGCGTTATGACAACGCGGTTGATGTAGTCGTACGTCTTCACGATCGACCGATCCTAGTACCGAACGTACGGCATCTCTGTGATATGCACACGTTCAGCTCGGTGACGTCCCACAAACCCACGATCCAGTAGAGCTTCGAGGGAGAGTTCTGTCAGCACGACGGTGTGATGACGGTGATGATGATGTTACCGACGCAGGGCTTCACCTAAGCACCGCTACGATATGACAGAGGTGGAATATGGTGGAGGGGGGCACCACACACGGCTTGGAACAATCAACTTGTGTATATATGGGGTGTCCCCTGGCCATGTATATAAAGGAATGGAGGAGGGGGAGGGCCGGCCCTCCTATGGCGTGCCCTGGGAAGTCCTACTCCCACCGGGAGCAGGATTCCCCCTCCCCTTCCATGTAGTAGGAGTAGGAGAGAAGGAAAGGGAAAAGAGAAGAGAAGGAAGGAGGGGGCGCCGCCCCTCCGCCTAGTCAAATTCGGACTAGGCCTTGGGGGCGCGCAGCCTCCTCTCTCTCTTTCCCCTAAAGCCCAATAAGGCCCATATACTCCCCAGCGAATTCCCGTAACTCTCTGGTACTCCGAAAAATACCCAAATCACTCGGAACCTTTCCGATGTCCGAATATAGTCGTCCAATATATCGATCTTTACGTCTCGACCATTTCGAGACTCCTCTTCATGTCCCCAAACTCATCTGGGACTCCAAACTACCTTCGGCACATCAAAACAAATAAACTCATAATATCGATCATCACCGAATGTTAAGCGTGCGGACCCTACGGGTTCGAGCACTATGTAGACATGACCGAGACTCGTCTCCGGTTAATAACCAATACCGGAACCAAGATGCTCATATTGGTTCCTACATATTCTACGAAGATCTTTATCGATCAAATCGCATAACAACATATGTTGTTCCTTTTGTCATCGGTATGTTACTTGCCCGAGATTCGATCGTTGGTATCTCAATACCTAGTTCAATCTCGTTACCGGCAAGTCTCTTTACTCATTCCATGATGAAACATCTCGCAACTAACTCATTAGTTACATTTCTTGCAAGGCTTATAGTGATGTGCATTGCCGAGAGGGCCCAGAGATACCTCTCCGACAATCGGAGTGAAAAATCCTAATCTTGATCTATGCCAACTCAACAAGTACCATCGAATACACCTGTAGAGCACCTTTATAATCACCCAGCTACGTTGTGACGTTTGGTAGCACACAAAGTGTTCCTCCGATATTCGGGAGTTGCATAATCTCATAGTCATAGGAACATGTATAAGTCATGAAGAAAGCAATAGCAACAAACTAAACGATCATCGTGCTAAGCTAACGGATGGGTCAAGTCAATCACATCATTCCCTAATGATGTGATCCCATTAATCAAATGACAACTTTTGTCTATGGCTAGGAAACTTAACCATCTTTGATTCAACGAGCTAGTCAAGTAGAGGCATACTAGTAACACTTTGTTTGTCTATGTATTCACACATGTACTAAGTTTCTGGTTAATACAATTCTAGCATGAATAATAAACATTTATCATGATATAAGGAAATAAATAATAAATTTATTATTGCCTCTAGGGCATATTTCCTTCAGTGGCGTGGACAAGAGGATGTGGAACCCCTTCTAGATGCTAAGGATAGAAGATTGGCAAAAGCTCAAAAGCTCAAGACTCTACATTTTCATTTTAGTGATCCAAGATCACATTGAGTCCATAGTAAAGCCAATACTATTAAAATGGGGTGAGGTGTTGCTTAATGGCTTGCTTGCTAAAAATGCTTAGTGATATGCTCCAAAGCCCTCAACCACTTTCTCATATCCACATATGTTCCAAACAAAAAGTCTAACTCAGCCCCACCGATTTGATCTATCCGGTGCCACCGAGTTCACTTGACATAGCCACTGCCAGAAACCCTAATCAATTCAGTCTCACCGACGGGATCCCGGTCTCACCGAGATGGGCTTGCAAACTCTCTGTTGCCTGTTGTAATTATTTCGGTCCCACCGAGATAAGCAATCGGTCCCACCTAGTTTGTCTGACCAACTCTTTGGTTAGCTTATTACCAAAATCGGTCCCACCGAGTTTGTGTAATCGGTCTCACTGAGATTACGTTGTGTCCTAACCATAACGACATCGGTCACACCGAGTTGACATGCCGGTCCCACCGAAAATCCTAACGTTCACATTTTGAACTAAATCGGTCTGGCCGGGTTTCATGATTCAGTCCCACCGAGTTTGGTGATTTGTGTGTAACGGTTAGATTTTGTGTGGAGGCTATATATACCCCTCCACCCTTCCTTCATTAGAGGAGAGAGCCATCAGAATGTGCCTACACTTCCAGCATTCATTTTCTGAGAGAGAACCACCTACTCATGTGTTGAGACCAAGATATTCCATTCCAACCATATGAATCTTGATCTCAAGCCTTCCGCAAGTTGCTTTCCACTCAAATCATCTTTCCACAAAGTCCAAATCCGTGAGAGAGATTTGAGTGTTGGGGATACTATCATTTGAAGCACAAGAGCAAGGAGTTCATCGTCAACACACCATCTATTACCTTTTGGAGAGTGGTGTCTCTCCTAGATTGGTTAGGTGTCACTTGGGAGTCTCCGACAAGTGTAGCAACCCAACCTCAGATGGTCAAGTCTCTGTGTTCAGTGTCATCCGTGGATCGGTAATGCTGAAACACACAGTACTCGAAGGATTTATAATAGAGTAGCAATCACACACTTATTATATCGAATGTCTCAAAAGAGAACTTATCACAATAAATATGGCTTAAGGCCATCTAAATAAGATAATAGAGGAAGGCTTGCAAGATAAAGTGAGTCCATCAACTCCAACGGCATAGCCGAGTGCACGACAAACGACCTATGGCACATTCCTCGTCGTCTGAAAAGTCTGCAACATGATATGTTGCAGCCCGAAACGGGTCAGCACATGGAATATGCTGGCAATGTAACACAGTAGAGCAATGAACAGATAATGGCTATCACTATATGCATATTTGGCTGGTGGAGGCTCTATGGTTACGATGTTTTTGCGAAAAGCCAATTTTTCCCTACTATAAAGGAATATATTTTATTTAATTATCATGGTAGTTGAAACATTGAGAATGGTACCCCCATCTCAATCCCAATTAAAAATAATTATCAACCCAATAGATTAATTTAGAGTGATGAGATCAAATCAATAATTCAAGTACCAGATACTCAAGATGTCCATAACCGAGGGCACGGCTAATCATGATTAGTTTGTACACTCTGCAGAGGTTTGTGCACTTTTCCCCACAAGACTCGATCTCCTCCATTGGATTTCTCGCACTACATGGTGTTTGAGAAACGGATGACTGAGACACGGTCTTTCATAAGCATTAACTCTAACCCTGGGTAGACAGTACCAACCTACATCCCCTACATCTGCTAGCCTACCACTGGAAGAGGTCATGCAACCTACTCAACTATGCTAGAGCCCATAATAGCTTGTGGCTGCACACGGAAGTTTCTAGTATGAAAAATCTTATGATCCCTTTGAGCCTGGGTGGCGGACCATAGGAGGATCACACGGTATAACCCTGGGATCTCTTAGGACAACACTGGTATATCCCCAGGTGCCCAAACCAACAATCCACCTAGATGTGTATTAAAGTTGCCACCTTAAGTTGAACCATAAATTAAACACTCACTATCATGAATACACTCAAACCCGATCCACATCTATGAGCATAGCATGGCAATTTAAGCATAACGTAGAAGTAACTCCCAAGGGTTTGATAATAAAAAGGGTAACAGGTTCTACCTCATCATCTACTTCCCAAAACCCACATGTTAAGAGATCCTACTCATGCAATGTTTGAGGGTTGAAACTAATGCATAAAAACTGGGTATGAGAAGTATGATCAAAGTGTTACTTGCCTTGCTGATGTTCTGCAAATCCTAGAGACTCGTAGTAGCACGCTTCGCACTCCGGGAATTCTATCACAATAAACAATAGCATACATAAGAAATCAAGCAAAGATGCATAGGTAAAACTCAAATAAGAAGATCGAATCTGAAAACTCAACTGAAGAGATTTGATTTGCAAAAAGAATCAAATCAAACGGAGCGACGAAACTCAAACTACGAAAGAAACAAGATCCGTTTACTAATCTAGACTAAAGTCAAATTTTACAGTACCAAAATCTTGTTCAAGTTGGCTAAACAGAAAGAGGGCTTCGAGACGAAGATCTAGGCGCTTGTTTCACCCGATTTGGATAACCGAGCGAAAAGATAAACTAAATCGAAGATCAGGGCAGAAATCACGATCGAAAATAATCGTGGAAAAGCCCTAGAAAATAAGACGAGATGAACAGGCTAACGAATGAATATTCGCTGTATGCGGTTAACTGATGAACAGTGTTTGTTAAGACGAACATATGCACAAACGTCCGTTATTTAACTAAACCGAAGAAAAACCGATCTAAAAAAATCTAGATCTAGGGTTTCGAAAAAAATCGGCGTTTTTTCCCGAGAAAAACCGGACGGCGGCGGCGGCTACCTCGGCGGCAGGACGGCGGGGCGGTGACGGCAACGGCGCGAGGCGGCGGCGGCTGCGCGCGACACTAGGGTTTGGGGCGGCGGCTGGGCTGGCAGCTTATAAAGCCCCGGCTGGAGGACTCCGGCTCGAGCACGGCCCAGTTAGGTCGGTGCATTTTTTAAAAAATATCCTGATGCGGAAAAACGAATAAAAGAAATACTAAACGGAGTCCAAAAATCCTGAAATAAAACTTCACGGTCCTCTAATAATATTCCGGACAAAGTGAACATTTATTTGGGCCTCTAATGCAATTTTGAAAAACGCATAATTTTTCATAATTCAAATAATATAGCAACAAAAGCCCAAAAGAAATATTTATTTTATTTTTAATATTTTTCCTCCAATATTCCCTTTATTTTGGAAAATTCATATTGTCTCCTCTCATATATTTTAATATGAAATATTTTTTCAGAGAGAAAAATAATTAAAACCAAAGTGATCATTGTTTCGATATTTGATAAAATTCAAATATGAAAAACATGAAATCCCAACTCTCTCCGTGGGTCCTTGAGTTGCTTAGAATTTCGAGGATCGCAAAGCAAAAATGCAGTAAAATGTGATATGCATGAATGATCTATGTATAACATTCCAAATTGAAAATTTGGGATGTTACAAACCTACCCCCCCTTAAGTTGAATCTCGCCCTCGAGATTCTGGTTAGCTAGAAAATAGGTGAGGGTGGTCTTTGCGTAAATTGTCCTCTCATTCCCAGGTAGCTTCATCCTCGGTATGGTGGCTCCACTGAACTTTGCAAAACTTGATAACCTTGTTGCGTGTAACTCGGCTGGCAAACTCGAGAATCTTGACTGGTTTCTCCTCATAGGTCAGATCACTGTCCAACTGAATTGCTTCCAGGGGCACTGTATCTCTCAGAGGGATATCGGCCATCTCTGCGTGGCACTTCTTCATCTAGGAAATGTGAAACACATCATGAACTCCTGACAGTCCCTCGGGTAACTCCAACTTGTAGGCAACCTCTCCCATGTGTTCCAAAACACAGTACGGTCCTACAAATCTCGGGGCTAACTTTCCCTTGACTCCAAATCGCTTAAATCCTTGGAGCGGTGACACACAAAGATATGCTCTGTCTCCGATTTCATAGACTACCTCCATGCGTTTTGAGTATGCATAGCTGTTCTGTCTGGACTAAGCTACCTTCAGTCTATCTCGAATCAGTTTAACCTTCTCTTCGAACTCCTTGATCAAATCTGGTCCGAACAACTGGCGGTCTCCAACTTCATCCCACATCAATGGTGTTCGGCATCTTCATCCATACAGGGCTTCGAACGGTGCAATCTTCAAACTGGCCTGGTAGCTGTTGTTGTATGAGAACTCCGTGTAAGGCAAATTATCATCCCAACTAGATCCATAATCTAGCGCACAAGCTCTCAACATGTCCTCCAGAATCTAATTGACTCTCTCAGTTTGTCCATCTATCTGCGGATGAAAGGTTGTCCTAAACTCTAGCCTAGTTCCCAAAGTCTGGTGCAGCTGGTGCCATAACTTTGAAGTAAACTGTGTTCCTCTATCTGATACGATGGTCCTCGAAACTCCGTGCAGACATACGATCCTGGTCATATATATCTTGGCCAACTTCGCACTGGTATAGGTGGTTTTCACTGGGATAAAGTGAGCTACTTTGGTCAAGCGATCCACTACTACCCAGATAGAATCATATCCCGACCGGGTCCTGGGTAATCCGGTGATAAAATCCATGCCAAGCTTATCCCACTTCCATTCGGGTATCGGCATAGGCTGAAGTGATCCTGCTGGCTTCTGATGTTCTACCTTCACTCTCTGACATACATCACATATGGCTACATACTCGGCAATGTCCTTCTTCATTCCAGTCCACCAGAAACGCTCCTTCAAATCCAAATACATCTTTGTGTTTCCATGGTGTATCGACTATGGCGAGTCATGAGATTCCTGTAGTATCAACTTCCTGATCTTGGCATTATTGGGAACATAAACATGGTCCTCAAACCACAAGGTGTCGTGCTCATATTCACGAAAACCTTTGGCTTTTCCTTTGCTCATTTTCTCCTTTATTTCAGCAATTTCTTTGTCATCCTTCTGTGCTTCTCGAATCTTTCCCAATAATGTCGACTGAACTTCCATCGTGGCAACAAAACCTCTAGGAACAATCTCCAAACAAAGTTCCCTGAGATCCTCTGCTAACTCCTTTGGCAATTCCCCGCTTACGAGGGTATTTATATAACTCTTCCGGCTCAAAGTGTCTGCTACGACATAGGCCTTGCCTGGATGATAATGCAACTTCATATCATAATCTTTTATGAGCTCCAAGCATCTCCTCTGCCTGAGGTTCAGCTCCTTCTGTGTGAAAATCTACTTCAAACTCTTATGATCCGTGTACACTTCACAATGATTTCCAATAAGAAAGTGTCTCCAGGTCTTGAGTGCATGCACTACAGCTGCTAACTCTAAATCATGTGTGGCGTAATTCAACTCATGCGGTCGAAGTTGTCGTGAGGAATATGAAACAACTCTTCCGTCCTGCATTAGTACTCCTCCAAATCCTAAGCGAGAGGCGTCGCAATACACTTGGAAATCCTTGCGTTTATCTGGCAGAATCAACACTGGGGCTGTGGTTAGATGTTTCTTCAACTCCTGGAAACTTTCTTCACATTCTTCAGTCCAATGGAACTTGGTGTCCTTCTTCAACAACGTCGTCATGGGCTTCACAATCTTAGAAAAATTCTCAATGAATCTCCGGTAATATCCCGCGAGTCCAAGAAAATTGTGGATCTCTCCAACTAAGGTGGGTGCCAACCATTCAGTGACTGACTTAACCTTGGTGGGGTCTACTGCTATACCTTCTCCTGATATAACATGTCCAAGGAGTCCAACTTCCTTCAACCAAAATTCACATTTGCTGAATTTAGCGTATAGCTGATGTTCCTTGAGCTTCTCGAGAACTAAACGCAAATTTTCCTTGTGCTCCTCTTCATTCTTCTAGTACACCAAAATATCATCAATGAACACCACAACGAACTTATCCAAGAACTCCATGAACACCTTATTCATCATACTCATGAAATTGGCAGGGGCGTTAGTCAATCCAAATGACATAACCGTATACTCATACAGCCCGTACCTTGTGGTGAAAGCTGTTTTTGGTATATCCTTTTCTCGAATCTTCAACTGGTGGTATCCTTATCGAAGATCGATCTTGGGAAAGACTTTAGCTCCTTGGAGCTGGTCAAACAAATCATTGATCATCGGCAGTGGGTACTTGTTCTTGATCGTTACTTCATTCAATGCCCGACAATCAACAACCATTCTCAGAGACTTATCCTTCTTCTCAACCAAGAGCACTGGGGCTCCTCGTAGTGACGAACTTCGTCTAATGTAACCTTTCTCCAACAACTCCTTAATCTGCTTCTTGATCTCCTCCAGATCATTTGCGGGCATCCGGTATGGTTTCTTTGAAATTGGTTCGGTGCCTGGCAATAGCTCTATCAAAAACTCAATGTCTCGATCCAGCGGCATGCCTGGTAATTCTTCTGGAAATATGTCCGAGTAATCCTTCACTACAGGCACTTCCTCCTGAACAACTCCAGTGAGGGAATTTACTTGGGTCCTCCTTGGTACATGCCTGGATACATACTTAATCATTTTTCCCTCCGAGGTAGTGAGGAGAATTGACTTGCTAGCGCAATCAATGTTTCCTCCATACTTCGATAGCCAATCCATTCCCAATATCACATCCAATCCTTGGGATTCCAAAATTATTAGGTCTGAGGGGAAAACATGGCTGCCAATGGTTAAGGGTAACCGGTCGCACCATCGGCTAGCCATATACTCTGCACCGGGTGAGCTCACAAACAAGGGTGTCCTAAGGGCTAAGGTGGGTAACTTGAACTTGTCCACAAATCCCCTTGAAATGACTTCACCAAAAACTTACCGATGAATGCGATGCACCAGTATCAAAAAGAACGAGAGCGGTAAATGACTTCACCAAAAACTTACCGATGACTGCATTTGGCTGCTCTTCAACCTCCTCCACGTTTACGTGGTTCACTTGTCCCCTGTTGAAAGGGTTGGGCTTCTTCCCAGAGCTTCCATTTCCATTGCCATTCTTCAACTCTGGACAATCATTGGCGTGGTGTCCAGTCTTCCCGCACTTGAAACAGGTAATGTGACTCTGGTCCTTCTTGGCGGGAGTGGCTGGGTTAGAGCGGTTCTGATTGCTGCCTGCTCCATTCCCATTCCCATTCTTGGGGCCACTATGGTTATGCGAACTTCCTCCATTGTGGGTATGGCCTCCATGGTTATGGGTATATCCTCCCAAGTTCGGGGTGAAACGGGGCTTCTACTGAGCTCCAGAATTGTAGTTCCCTTGTCCATACTTCCTCTTGCGGGTCTCAATCTGCTGCTGCTTCCCTTCAATCATAAGAGCCTTATCTACCAACTCTTGGTAGTTGTTAAATGTTGCCACCATTAACTGCATGCTCATCTCATCATTCAGCCCTTCCATAAACTTCTCCTGCTTCGCAGCATCCGTGGCCACATCATTAGGGGCATAGCGAGATAGCTTACTAAACTCATCTACATACAGAGCCACGGTATGATTTCCCTGGCGCAAGTTGCGAAACTCACACTTCTTCATGCTCATAGCTCCAGTTGAGACATGGGATGTGCGGAACGCTTGCTGAAACTGCTCCCAAGTGACATTGGCTATAGGAAAAGTAGCTGTGTAATTTTCCCACCATGCGGCTGCGGGTCCATCCAATTGGTGTGCGACGAAACGCACCTTCTTGGCATCTGTGCAACCGGCAGTGGTTAACTCCCTTCCAATCCTGTGTAGCCAGTCATCCACAACTATGGGCTCAGTGCTACTAGAAAACACCGGCGGCTGTAACCTCAGAAAATGGGCTAAGTTATCAACTGGAGGTGGTGGCGGTGGGTTGTTGTTATTGTTGTTGTTGTTGCCCTGATTCTGAACTAGTAACTGCATCAGTGTATTCTGCTACTGGATCAACTGAGTGAGCTCCGGTGGGAAGGCAAATCCGGGTTCACGTCTCGGAGGCATCTGATGGGTTTAGAGGGGAGAGATTAGAATAGAATGAGGTCTAATGAGAAGGCACTACCCATATGCACATGAGACAAACACAATCATATCACACCAAATCAATATCAAGCAAGGGCATACAATCAATCTAACTATCGTTATAGTGCTCAGACTACTAATATATACATGGGGGAATACTACTAATCATATGGTGGTCTACTAAAAAAATTTATCGGTGGAAGACTCCATGATATCTGCTCCAGATTCGCCTTCATAGTCATCATCACTACCATCGGGGTCGGAGTCGGTGTCGTCGATGATGATGTAGTCTTCAGAATGAATCTCCTTAGGTTCGTCGTCTTCTCCTCCTGGCGCGGGGTCTCCCATAAAAACTCCTAGCTTCCTTATCAGGTCATCATTCATCTCCACTAGTACCATCATTTCCTCCTCATATCCATCGCGTGTAGACTTGAGTTCCTCCTCTAGCTCTGTGATCCTGGTCATCGCCTTATTAAAATCTATCATGCTTGCGCACATCTGGTTCTCCTGGTGACGAATGTGATGATTTAACTCCTGGATGAAGGCTGCAATGGACATGTCCTTCCTGGTGCTGATCATGTCCCATTGCTCATCTCGGCGCCCACATATCTGGTAGATAGTGTCTTTAAGCTCCTTGTGATAAACTCCGCCGATGCGTCCCATGGCGATGTGGGCTGCCATGCTCTTTCCTAGACTCCAGGTTGGTGCATCAAAAGAAATTTCTATGGGCTCAGTGACTGGTGTGAATGTCCTTCTTGGAACTTGAACTCGAATCATTGAACGTTCCTCTTCTAGTAGTGTGGCTGTGTAGGTCCCGGTGAAGCTTGGTATTCCAATGTTCAGGTACCTAGTGACTTCCTTCAAGTGTCATCCAAAAGGTGTGTATTCATCCGTGTAAACTTGCTCCTTGAGTCCGCCATCCTAAAGAGTAGAAAATGGAGAGGAGTCAGAAATGAGTAGAGAGGAGTGACCTATGTATCATCTTAGTGGTCGTGTCCTACATTTAGCGTGTGCTCTGATACCATCTTGTAGCGACCCGATCTCAGATGGTCAAGTCTCTCTGTTCAGTGTCATCCCTGGATCGGTAATGCTGACACACACAGTACTCGAAGGATTTATAACAGAGTAGCAATCACACACTTATTACATCGAATGTCTCAAAACAAAACTTAATACAATAAATATGGCATAAGGTCATCTAAATAAGATAACATCGGAAGGCTTGGAAGATAAAGTGAGTCCATCAACTCCAATGGCATAGCTGAGTGCATGACAAATGACCTATGGCACCTTACTTGTCGTATGAAAACTCTGCAACATGATATGTTGCAGCCTGAAACGGGTCAGCACATGGAATATGCTGGCAATGTAACACAGTAGAGAAATGAACAGATAATGGCAATCACTATAAGCATATTTGGCTAGTGGAAGCTCTATGGTTACAATGTTTTTGCGAAAAGCAATTTTTCCCTACTACAAAGGAATATATTTTATTTAACTATCATGGTACTTGAAACATTGAGAATGGTACCCCCATCCCAATCCCAATTAAAAATAATTATCAACCCAACAGATTAATTTAGAGTGATAAGATCAAATCAATAATTCAAGTACCAGATACTCAAGATGTCCATAACCGGGGGCACGGCTAATCATGATTAGTTTGTACACTCTGCAGAGGTTTGTGCACTTTTCCCCACAAGACTCGATCTCCTCCGTTGGATTTCTTGCACTACATGGTGTTTGAGAAACAGATGACCGGGACACAGTCTTTCAGAAGCATTGACTCTAACCCCGGGTAGACAGTACCAACCTACATCCCCTACATCTTCTAGCCTACCACTGGAAGAGGTCATGCAACCTACTCAACTATGCTAGAGCACATAATAGCTTGTGGCTGCACACGGAAGTTTCTACTATGAAAAATCTTACGATCCCTTTGAGCCTGGGTGGCGGACCATAGGAGGATCACATGGTATAACCCCGGGATCTCCTAGGATAACACTGGTATATCCTAGGTGCCCAAACCAAGAATCCACCCAGATGTGTATTAAAGTTGCCACCTTAAGTTGAACCATAAATTAAACACTCACATCTATCATGAGTACACTCAAACCCAATCCACGTTTACGAGCATAGCATGGCAATTTAAGCATAACATAGAAGTAACTCCCAAGGGTTTGATAATAAAAAGGGTAATAGGTTCTACCTCATCATCTACTTCCAAAAACCCACATGTTAAGATATCCTACTCATGCAATGTTTAAGTGTTGAAACTAATGCATAAAAACTGGGTATTAGAAGTATGATCAAAGTGTTACTTGCCTTGCTGACGTTCTGTAAATCCTAGAGACTCATAATAGTATGCTTCGCACTCCGGGAATTCTATCGCAACAAAAAATAGCATACATAAGCAATCAAGCAAAGATGCACGGGTAAAACTCAAATAAGAAGATCGAATCTGAAAACTCAACTGAAGAGATTCGATTTGCAAAAAGGATCAAATCAAACGGAGCAACGAAACTCAAACTACGAAGGAAACAAGATCCGTTTACTAATCTGGACAAAAGTCAAATTTTACAGTACCAAAATCTTGTTCAAGTTGGTTAAACAGAAAGAGGGCTTCGAGACGAAGATCTAGGCGCTTGTTTCACCCGATATGGATAATCGAGCGAAAAGATAAACTAAAACGAAGATCAGGGCAGAAATCTCGATCGATAATAATCGCGGAAAAGCCCTAGAAAATAAAATGAGATGAACAGGCTAACAAACGAACGTTCGCTGTCTGTGGTTAACTAACGAATGGGTATGTTAAACGAACGTACGGACAAACGTCCGCTATTTAACTAAACCAAAGAAAAACCGAACAAACCCGATCTAAAAAAATCTAGATCTTGGGTTTCGAATAAAAAACCAACGGTTTCTCTCGAGAAAAACCGGACGGCGGCGGCTACCTCGGCGGCGGGATCGGCGGTGGCGGGACGGCAGGGCGGCGACGGTGGGCAGCAGCGGCGGCACAAGGCGGCAGCGGCGGCGGCGGTGCGAGGCGGCAGCAACGCGCGACGCTATGGTTTGGGGCGGCGGCTAGGCTGGCGGCTTATAAAGCCCCGGCCGGAGGACTCCGGCTCGGGCACGGCCCGATTAGGTCGGTGCATTTTTTAAAATATCCTGACGCGGAAAAACAAATAAAATAAATACTAAATGGAGTCCAAAAGTCCTGAAATAAAATTTCACGGTCCTCTAATAATATTCCAGACAAAGTGAACATTTATTTGGGCCTCTAATGCAATTTTTAAAAACGCATATTTTTTCCTAATTCAAATAAAATAGCAACAAAAGCCCAAAAGAAATATTTATTTGATTTTTAATATTTTCCTCCAATATTCCTTTTATTTTGGATAAGTCATATTATCTCCTCTCATATATTTTAATATGAAATATTTTTTTTCGAAGAGAAAAATAATTAAAACCAAAGTGATCCTTGTTTCGATATTTGATAAAATTCAAATATGAAAAACATGAAATCCCAAACTCTCTCCGTGGGTCCTTGAGTTGCTTAGAATTTCGAGGATCACAAAGCAAAAATGCAGTAAAATATGATATTCATGAATGATTTATGTATAACATTCCAAATTGAAAATTTGGGATGTTACAGCAAGATTGTGGAGTTGAACCAAGGAGTGTGTACGGGCAAGGAGATCGCCTACTTCGTGAAGATCTACCCTAGTGAGGCAAGTCCTTCGTGAGTGATGGCCATGGTGGGATAGACAAGGTTGCTTCTTCGTGGACCCTTCGTGGGTGGAGCCCTCCGTGGACTCGTGCAACCATTACCCTTCGTGGGTTGAAGTCTCCATCAACGTGGATGTACGATAGCACCACCTATCGGAACCACACCAAAAATCTCCATGTCTCCAATTGCGTCTGCATACTCCAATCCCATCCCTTTACATTCTTGCAACTTGCATGCTTTACTTTCCGCTGCTCATATACTCTTGCCATGCTTGCTTGAATGCATTGTGAATGTTTAAACTTGTACTAAAACTCCACATTAACTTGAAGAAATTAAAAACTGCTACTTTTCTTTGTTGACAGTCTATTCACCCCCCCCTCTAGACACCTCTTCTCGATCCTTTCAATTGGTATCAGAGCAAAGGTCTGCATTGCTTTGGTTTAATCACCATTGGAGGAAGATGGATGAGTCTACATTGGGGAGTCTTAGACATAGAGTGCCTATACTTGATGGAGAGTTCTTTCATGAGTGAAAAATTGAGATGTTGGAGATTTTCAATGAATATCATTTGAACAAGTACACTACTAGCCCTTGTGCACCCATGTTGATCCTTTGCATCCTACCCTTGATGAGCCTATTGACATGATTCGCAATCTTAGAACTGTTAATCTTATCACTAGAGGTTTGCCTAGAAACTTGATTGATTGCTTGCCTACTCTTCACTGTGCCTACACTATATGGAGATTTCTTGAGGAACGATTCCCAAACTATTCCTTGCAAAATCTAGATGAAATTCTTCATAAATCTATTGACTTGAGTAAGATGAATTCCAATGATCCTAAGTTTGGTGATTGTCTATTTGAGCTTACTAACCTCATGTGTGCCAAAGGAGATGTTGGAATCATTAGCAATATAATCTCTGAAGCCATTAGAATTCATAAAGATGATTATTGTGATGATCATTTATCTAATGAATCACTCTCTCTACGAATTGATCCATCACAAGACAATGTTGAACATGGATATTATGAAGAGGATGATAATAGTGACTTTGATCTCAACGAGTCTATGAGACACTCCGGCCTCATGGTTAATCTTCGCGGCTACATGGCTAGAGGAAAGGAATGGGTCCTTGATAGTGGATGTACCGATCACATGACCAGATATAAGGATATGTTTCATGAGCTTGCTGAAAACGACGGCCCTCGAAAGTATGTCACTTTTGGTGATAACTCAAAGGGTAAGGTGGTTGGCCTTGGTAAGGTGGCCATCTCACATGATAGCTCCATACAAAATGTTATGATCATTGAATCTCTTGGCTACAATTCACTTTTTGTATCTAGACTTGCTGACTTTGGCTTCAATGTCCTATTTACTGAAGTAGATTGCCAAGTGTTTCGTAGAGATAATCATAATATGGTCTTTACCGGTATACGTGGTGGTGATATATATATTGTTTATTTCACTAAAAAGGCTCAAGCTAGAACTTACTTAATTGCTAAATCTTCCAAAGTTTGGTTGTGGCATAGAAGGTTAGGTCATGTGGGCATGCGAAATCTTGGTAAGCTAATTAAAGGTGATTATATCCTTGGAGTGAAAGATGTTATATTTGACAAGGATAGATTGTGCAGTGCTTGTCAAGCAATAAAACAAGTTGGAAAGAGTCACCCCATGAAGAACATCATGACCATGAGAAGATCGCACGAGCTACTTCATATGGATCTCTTTGGTCCCAATGCCTATAAAAGCCTCGGTGGTAACTCATTTGGTCTAGTCATAGTCGATGATTTTTCAAGATTTACGTGGGTGTTCTTTCTTGATGATAAATCACAGGTCCAAAAGATCTTCAAGAACTTCGCTAGAAAGGCCCAAAATCAATTTGAAGTGAATATCAAGAAGGTTTGAAGCGACAACAGAACGGAGTTCAAGAACGCAAATGTGGATACCTTTCTTAATGAAGAAGGGATTTCACATGAGTTCTCGGCTACGTACACGCCTCAACAAAATGGAGCTGTTGAGAGGAAGAATCGGACTCTTATTGAGATGGCGAGAACGATGCTTGATGAGTACAAGACGCCAAAACACTTTTGGGCAGAAGCGGTTGAGACAGCTTGTCATGCAACAAATCGCTTGTATCTTCACAAGCTACTCGGCAAGACGGCATACAAGCTTCTCACCGGTAACAAACCCCAAGTTGGATTCTTTCGGGTATTCAGCTCAAAGTGTTACATTCTTGACAAGAATCATCGTTCTAAATTTTCTCCTAAATCTCATGAGGGTTTCCTACTTGGTTATGGCTCAAACTCTCACACTTACCATGTCTACAACAATTTCACCCGAAAGGTTGAAGAGACGGTAGATGTGAAGTTTGATGAATCTAATGGCTCGCAAGTAGAGCAAATGCCAATTGATGTAGGAGAAAAAGACCCTTCAGAAGAAATCCAAGACTTGTCTATTGGCAAGATACGTCCAACAGAGGTGAAGGAGGGTACCTCGTCCGTCCAAGTGGAAGCTTCTACATCACGACAAGGTGAACCAAGAGTTGACATGGAAGCATCCACAAGTGGGACACGCCAAGATGAAGAAAATGAGGAAGTACACCAAGATGAACCTCATCAACCTCCTTCTCCACCTAGACAAGAGAACGACAACGCCAACAATGAAGAAGGTCAAGGAGACGAACAAGATGATGATGAAGATGTTCCACCCCGACCCAAGCAAAAGCTCTCACGAGTTCGAGCAAGAGTCTCAAGAGACCATCCTGTCGAACGAATCTTCAATGATATCCAAACTGGGAGAATCACTCGCTCTAATACTCGTTTGGCTAATTTTGTTGAACATTATTCATTCATCTCTAGCATTGAACCTATGAAGGTTGAAGAAGCATTGGAAGATCCGGATTGGATAAATGCCATGCATGAAGAGCTACATAACTTCGAGAGGAACCAAGTGTGGACATTGGTCGAGAAGCCCGACAACAACCACAACATCATCAGTACCAAATGGGTGTTTCGCAACAAGCAAGACAGAGATGGAAAAGTCATTCACAACAAAGCATGTCTCATTGCCCAAGGCTACACTCAAGTTGAAGGTATGGACTATGGTGAGACATATGCCCCCGTTGCAAGACTTGAGTCCATTCGCATCTTACTTGCCTATGCTAATCACCATGATATCACCTTATACCAAATGGACTTTAAAAGTGCTTTTCTAAATGGTGAAATTGAGGAGGAAGTTTATGTTAAACAACCTCCCGGCTTTGTTAATCCTAAGAAACCCGATCATGTTTACAAACTTCACAAAGCTCTTTATGGCCTTAAACAAGCTCCTAGAGCGTGGTATAAATGCTTGACCAAGTTCCTTATTGAGAAAGGCTTTGAGATTGGAAAGATTGATGCTACTCTTTTTACTAAAAGGGTTAATGGTTAATTATTTGTGTGCCAAATTTATGTTGATGATATTATATTTGGTTCGACTAACCCTCATTTTAGTGAAAAGTTTGGAAAGCTAATGTCGGAGAAGTTTGAGATGTCTATGATGAGTGAACTCTAGTTCTTTCTTGGGTTGCAAATAAAGCAAACTAAGGAGGGTACCTTTGTTTCCCAAACAAAGTATACCAAGGACTTGTTCAAGAAGTTCAACATGCAAGAAAGCAAAGGTATGAAAACACCCATGCCTACTAGTGGACATCTTGACTTGACTAAGGATGGCAAATTGGTTGACCAAAAGGTTTACCGCTCTATGATTGGTTCACTGTTATATCTATGTGCCTCCCGTCCCGATATTATGCTAAGTGTGTGCATGTGTGCACAATATCAAGCGTCCCCCAAAGAATGTCATCTTAAGGCTGTGAAAAGGATAGTGAGATACTTAATCCATACACCAAATGTTGGCATTTGGTATCCTAAGAGGTCCTCTTTTGATCTTGTTGGCTACTCCGATTCGGACTATGCCGGTGAAAAGATTGATAGAAAGTCCATTTCGGGTACTTGTCAATTTCTTGGTAGATCTCTTGTGTCTTGGTCCTCCAAGAAACAAAACTCGGTTTCCTTATCGACGGCCAAAGCGGAATACATTTCCGCCGGTTCATGTTGTGCTCAATTACTTTGGATGACCCGGACTCTTAAAGATTATGGGATCTATGTGAAACATGTTCCGTTGCTTTGTGACAATGAAAGTGCTATTAAGATTGCTCATAATCCCGTGCAACATTCTCGAACTAAGAATATTGAAGTTCATCATCATTTCATTCGAGATCATGTTGCTAAAGGGGACATTGATCTTAAGCATGTTCGTACCGATAAGCAATTGGCGGATATATTCACCAAACCGCTTGATGAGAAAGTGTTTTGCTGTTTGAGAGGTGAATTGAACATCATTGATGCTTCAAACTTGGAGTAGAAACTCCATTTGGATACATGCAAGGCATGCGCCCTTGATTAATCCTTGATATTTCTCTTATGATGATTATCATATGTCTTGGATATATATTTGCACCCTTGCATGCTATCTAACCCTTGTAGGTACTTGGGTGAATCTAAATCTATGAGATTGCAAATCACACACATCTTGAGCAATCTCTACATCACCAAGTCTCTACAACATGGTGGTTGAAGACAAGGAAGCATGAAACCTTTCAACGTATCCTTTGACAAAATCTTTATATCAAATTTCATTTGGTATCAAATTCATGATTGTCAATTTGGATACACAAGTGCTCTTCCTTGCAAGACTAACCCATGTAGGTAGATGAACTCAAACTACAAGTGGTGCTCCCAATCATTGATGAGCTACATCAACCTTGAGCATCCCACACAAGTTCAACTACATGATCAAGATCAACGCCACCACCCAAGATATGTTATTCCATCTTAGAGAAGCTTTACCCCAAGTCATGGGTCAAAGCAGCTCAACAAGATGTGAATACATCAAAATGCTTAAACGAAAAATGATAACCCCATTTTGAGCTTAAATGATGAGTATGACCTACGATCAAGTGTTCTCACTTGACTCATCAACCAATATACTCTAACTGTTGGGGAACGTAGTAATTTCAAAAATTTCCTATGCACATGCAAGATCATGGTGATGCATAGCAATGAGAGGGAAGAGTATCGTCCACATACCCTCATAGACCATAAGCGGAAGCGTTATGAGAATGTGGTTGATGTAGTCTAACGTCTTCACGATCCGACCGATCCAAGTGCTGAACGCACGGCACCTCCGAGTTCAGCACACGTTCAGCTCGATGACGTCCCACGAACTCCGATCTAGCAGAGCTTCATGGGAGAGTTCCGTCAGAACAACGACGTAATGACGGTGATGATGTTTCTACCGACGCAGGGCTTCGCCTAAGCACCGCTACGATATGATCGAGGTGGATTATGGTGGAGGGGGCACCGCACACGGCTAAGGGATCAATGATCAACTTGTGTGTTCTAGGGTGCCCCCTGCCCCCGTATATAAAGGAGCAAGGGGGGAGGCCGGACGGCCCCTGTAGGGCGCGCCAGGAGGAGGAGTCCTCCTCCTAGTAGTAGTAGGACTCCCGTCTCCTACTCCTACTAGGAGGAGGAAAGGAAGGGGGAAGGGGAGAAGGAAGGAGAGGGAGGAAAGGAGGAAAGGGGGCCGGCCCCCTAGTCCAATTCGGTTTGGGCTAGGGGGGCCGCGCACCCTGCCTCCTCTCTTCCACCACTTGGCCCATGAGACCCAATACTTCTTCCCCGTATTCCCGTAACTCCCCGGTACACCAAAAAATACCTGAATCACTCAGAACCTTTCTCATGTCCGAATATAGTCGTCCAATATATCGATCTTTACGTCTCAACCATTTCGAGACTCCTCGTCATGTCCCCGATCTCATCCGGTACTCCAAACTACCTTCCGTACATCAAATCACATAAACTCATAATACCCATCGTCACCGAACGTTAAGCGTGCAAACCCTATGGATTCGAGAACTATGTACACATGACCGAGACACATCTCCGATCAATAACCAATAGCGGAACCTGGATGTTCATTTTGGCTCCTACATATTCTATGAAGATCTTTATCGTTCAAACCGCATAACAACATACATTGTTCCCTTCGTCATTGATATGTTACTTTCCCAAGATTGGATCATCGGTATCTCAATACCTAGTTCAATATCATTACCAGCAAGTCTCTTTACTCGTTCCGTAATGCACTATCCCGCAACTAACTCATTAGTTGCATTGCTTGCAAGGCTTATAATGATGTGCATTACCGAGAGGGCCCAGAGATACCTCTCCGATAATCGGAGTGACAAATCCCAATCTCAATCTATGCCAACTCAACAAGTACCATCGGAGACACCTGTAGAGCACCTTTATAATCACCCAGTTACATTGTGACGTTTGGTAGCACACAAAGTGTTCCGCCGGTAATCGGGAGTTGCATAATCTCATAGTCATAGGAACATGTATAAGTCATGAAGAAAGCAATAGCAGTAAACTAAAATGATCAAGTGCTAAGCTAACGGAATGGGTCAAGTCAATCACATCATTCTCCTAATGATGTGATCCCATTTATCAAATGACAACTCATGTCTATGGTTAGGAAACATAACCATCTCTGATTAACGAGCTAGTCAAGTAGAGGCATACTAGTGACACTCTGTTTGTCTATGTATTCACACATGTATTATGTTTCTGGTTAATACAATTCTAGCATGAATAATAAACATTTATCATGAAATAAGGAAATAAATAATAAATAATAACTTTATTATTGCCTCTAGGGCATATTTCCTTCAGTCTCCCACTTGCACTAGAGTCAATTATCTAGATTACACAGTAATGATTCTAACACCCATGGAGCCTTGGTGCTGATCATGTTTTGCTCGTGAGAGAGGCTCGGTCAACAGGTCTGCAACATTCAGATCCATATATATCTTTCAAATCTCTATGTCTCCCACATGGATTTGATCGCGGATGGAATTGAAGCGTGTCTTGATGTGTTTGGTTCTCTTGTGAAATCTGGATTCCTTTGCCAAGGCAATTGCACTGGTATTGTCACAAAAGATTTTCATTGGACCTGATGCACTGGGTACGATACCTAGATCGGATATGAACTCCTTCATCCAGACTCCTTCGTTTGCTACTTCCGAAGCAGCTATATACTCCGCTTCACACGTAGATCCCGCCACGACGCTTTGTTTAGAACTGCTCCAACTGACAACTCCACCGTTCAATATAAACACGTATCCGGTTTGCGATTTAGAATCATCGGATCAGTGTCAAAGCTTGCATCGACGTAACCATTTACGACGAGCTCTTTGCCACCTCCATAAACGAGAAACATATCCTTAGTCCTTTTCAGGTATTTCAGGATGTTCTAGACCGTTGTCCAGTGATCCACTCCATCCACTCCTGGATTACTTTGGTACCTCCCTGCTAAACTAATAGCAAGGCACACATCAGGTCTGGTACACAGCATTGCATACATGAAAGAGCCTATGGCTGAAGCATAGGGAAGACTTTTCATTTCTCTCTATCTTCTGCAGTGGTCGGGCATTGAGTCTACTCAACTTCACACCTTGTAATACAGGCAAAACCCTTTCTTAACTTGATCCATTTTGAACTTCTTCAAAACTTTATCAAGGTATGTGCTTTGTGAAAGTCCAATTAAGCGTCTTGATCTATCTCTATAGATCTTGATGCCCAATATATAAGCAGCTTCACCGAGGTCTTTCATAAAAACTCTTATTCAAGTATCCTTTTATGCTATCAAGAAATTATATCATTTCCAATCAACAATATGTCATCCACATATAATATTAGAAATGCTACAGATCTCCCACTCACTTTCTTGCAAATACAGGCTTCTCCAAAAGTCTTTATAAAACCATATGCTTTGATCACACTATCAGAACGTTTATTCCAACTCCGAGAGGCTTGCACCAGTCCATAAATGGATCGCTGGAGCTTGCACACTTTGTTGGCGCCCTTTGGATCGAAAAACCTTCTGGTTGCATCATATACAACTCTTCTTCCAGAAATCCATTCAGGAATGCAAGTCTTTACATCCATTTGCCAAATTTCATAATCAAAATGCGGCAATGCGGCAATTGCTAACATGATTCGGACGGACTTAAACATCGCTACGGGTGAGAAGGTCTCATCATAGTCAACTCCTTGAACTTGTCGAAAACCTTTCGCAACAAGTCGAGCTTTGTAGACAGTAATGTTACCATCAGCGTCAGTCTTCTTCTTGAAGATCCATTTATTCTCGATGGCTTGCCGATCATCGGGCAAGTCAACGAAAGTCCACACTTTGTTCTCATACATGGATCCCATCTCAGATTTCATGGCCTCAAGCCATTTTGCGGAATCTGGGCTCATCATCGCTTCCGCATAGTTCGTAGGTTCGTCATGGTCAAGTAACATGACCTCCAGAACAGGATTACCGTACCACTCTGGTGCGGATCTTACTCTGGTTGACCTACGAGGTTCGGTAGTAACTTGATCTGAAGTTTCATGATCATCATCATTGGCTTCCTCACTAATTGGTGTAGGTGTCACAGGAACTGGTTTCTATGATGGACTACTTTCCAATAAGGGAGCAGGTACAGTTATCTCATCAAGTTCTACTTTCCTCCCACTCACTTCTTTCGAGAGAAACACCCTCTCTAGAAAGGATCCATTCTTAGCAACAAATGTATTGCCTTCGGATCTGTCATAGAAGGTGTACCCAACAATCTCCTTTGGGTATCCTATTGTAACACCCTCGATGCGACTATAGCTCCCACATGTCGAGGCATGACTTACAGACATAATCGCATTGAAGGCATATGTCGCAAGTTAGGCAATCTTCACAACATCCCATGTAATATGATAATAAAAGGGGAGATAACATAGTTGGCTTACACTCGCCACGTCAATCAAGGTACATAAATAACATTACATCATCCAAACACTCATGGCCCAACTACGGCGCCAAAATAAAAGATAACCCAACATGCGACACGGTCCCGATCACCCCCAACTGGGCACCACTACTGATCATCAGGAAAAGAAACATAGTAACGTTGAGAGTCTTCGTCGAACTCCCACTTGAGCTCAAGCGCGTCTCCTGGAGCAGAATCATCAGGCCCTGCATCTGGTGTAATAGTAATCTGTGAGCCACAGGGACTCAGCAATCTCGCACCCTCACGATCAAGACTATTTAAGCTTATAGGTAAGGCAAGGTAATTATGTGGAGCTGCAGCAAGCGACTAGCAAGTATGGTGGCTAACTTATTCGCAAAAGAGAGCGAGAAGAGGAGGCAAAGCGCGAGCGAGAAACTAGAAGACAACTTGCGCAAGCATTACTCCAACACCGTGTCCACTTCCCGGACTCCGCCGAGAAGAGGCCATCACGGTAACGCACTCGGTTAGTTCATTTTAATTAAGTTAAGGTTCAAGTTATCTACAACCGGACATTAACAAATTCCCATCTGCCCATAACCGCGGGCACGGCTTTCGAAAGTTCAAATCCCTGCAGGGGAGTCCCAACTTAGCCCATGACAAGCTCTCACGGTCAACAAAGGAATAGACCTCCTCCCAAGACGTTCCGATCAGACTCGGTATCTCGGTTCTTCAAGACACTTCGACAGGTTAAAACAAGACCAGCAACACCGCCCGAATGTGCCGACAAATCCCGATAGGAGCTGCACATATCTCTTTCTCAGGGCACACTCAGATTGTCCTAGGTACGGGTAGGCCAGCCCAGAGTTGCCCCTGGTGGCCACTGGCAGCTGACAGGTGGACCAACACTCAGAGGAGCACTGGCCCGGGGGGGGGGGTTTAAATAAGATGACCCTCGGGCTCCGGAAACCCAAGGGAAAAAGAGGCTAGGTGGCAAAAGATAAAAACAAGGTTGGGCATTGCTGGAAAAGCTTTAATCAAGGCGAACTATCAAGGGGTTCCCATTATAACCCAACCGCCTAAGGAACGCAAAATCCGGGAACATAACACCGATATGACGGAAACTAGGGCGGCAAGAGTGGAACAAAACACTAGGCGAGAGGCCGAGCCTTCCACCCTTTACCAAGTATATAGATGCATTAAGATAACAAGATAATATAATGATATCCCAACAAGTAAATAAATGTTCCAACAAGGAACGGCCTCCAATCTTCACCTGCAACTAGCAACGCTATAAGAGGGGCTGAGCAAAGCGGTAACATAGCCAAACAACGGTTTGCTAGGACATGGTGGGTTAGAGGTTTTGACATGGAAATTTGGGAGGCTTGAAAGCAAGTGGTAGGCATCGTAGCTTTGGCATAGCAAAAGAGCGAGCAATCTAGCATAGCAAAGATAGTAGTGATTTCGAGGGTATGATCATCTTGCCTGCACAGTTGTCAGAGTTGACTGGATCCTCGAAAGCAAACTCAACGGGCTCCTTGTTAGCGAACTCGTCTCCTGGCTCTACCCAAACAAGACAAACAAGCAACAAGGACACAATCAACCACATGCAACTCAAACAACATGATGCAAAGATGGTATGCTATGCGGGATGCATATGCAAGATTTGACAAGGGATGCATGAACCTGGCCTCAACCTGGAAATCCAAGTGTGCCACTGGAAAGATGAGATGAAATCGCTTGAAAACGATATAAAGATCGCCGGAATCGGAGTTACGGTTCGGAAATGGCAAGCAATTCAAATATGACACCGGTCTGCGATTTATAGCAAGTAGCCATCTAAATGCAATGAGATGAACATGCTACATCACTCAAACATGACAACAAAATACATGGCAGGGATGCATTCAAGATTCTTAACAAAAGTCTAGCACTGAGCTACGGCCAATTCATCCATTAACAGGTTCAAACAAGCATGGCAACAATGCATATGGCAAACAGGTTTCAGACTTGGTGAAATTAACACTTGTCTGGAATTTCAGATCAGGTAGCACTCTTCGGAGCATCAAAACTACATGCTACAGGACTTGAACATGGCAAAGTAAAGCATGGCATGGAGCTACTCAAATATCTTAACAAAAGTCCCTTAGTGACCTTGAGCCAATAGGGATCAGAAAATACAATTGCAAGCATGTGAACATGGCAAAAACATAATCAGTTCTCAGACTTAGTGAAAACTGGAGCATGCTGAAAACAGATATCAAGTAGGCATGTTTACGAGCTCGATGCACTCACTACGGAGCAAGTCACGAAAAGCCAAGCATACATATATCAAGAACACACAAAATGCAAGCTATACATGGCAAGAACAATAGCATAGCATGCACGGATCAACTACAACATCATCGGCAAAATCGCAAACAAGTTGACAATCTGCCCAGATTCACAAAGTAGCAAAAATAGAGCTCGATTGACTCAAGCTAGGGTGCTCCATAATTGCAAACAAAGGCATGGATGGATAGAGAACTACAAGATTAACAAAACCTCCTTACTGATCATCCTCAAAAGAGGCACGGATCACTAGGAAACAACATGAACATATGGCCATATGAGATAAACAGCTCAAGGACTTAGTGGAAATGCTAAGTCCCTGAAAACAGAATTACCAAGTGCCTCACTTGGCAAGCTTGTGCTAGTCACCACACACATCACAAAAATACATGGGTTGCACCTCTGGAAAGATGACAAAACCCTTAACAAAACATATGAAGAGCTCAGGGGCATAGCATGCACACATTAATCATGGAAAAAATGACAAATATCTAAATGGAGTAGCAGATCTGACAATTATCCCAAGTAGCCCTCTTCTAACAGCATTTCGGGCATCAAGATGAACTCAAATGAAAATGATGCAATGGAATGAAATGATGTACTCTCTGAGATGAACATTTTGATATGCTATATGCCAAAAACGGAGTTACAGATGCGGAGAAACGACATGATGAAGATGAGCACATGAACTAGGGTTAGGAACAAAAGTCAACCGAAATCTCAGATCTGGATCTGGCACTGTTCATGCGCGGATTACGAGGATCGCCGGGGTTGAGCTCCTGTTTGCCGGAAAACGTCAGGGATCACCAGAGTTGACGCGGGGGCGGCCGGGGAGGTCGGATCCGACCGGATCCAGGGCCGGGCCGGTGCGCCGGCGAGGCAGGGAGCCTCGGGGTGCGCGACCGCGGCGAGGTCGGCGCGGAGGCGTGCGGTGGTTGGGTCCGGCCGGCGAGGAGCTTGGCGGTGGAGGGCAGCGAAGCGTGGCGCCGGCGCGGGAGAAGAAGCGGCGCGGGCGCGGGCGGCGGACTGCGGCAGCGTGGGCCGGGGAGGGGGTCCCGCGGGCTCAGGCGGGGCTCGGGCGGCGGCGGCGGCTGGTTGGCGGCGGCGAAGCGTCCGGCCCGGACGGACGTGTCCGGCCGGCGCGGAGACGATTTTTAGGGTTTTGGATGAGGGGGATCCGGATTTTTCGAGGAGGACCTATTTATAGGCATAGAGGGAGCTAGGAGAGTCCAAATGAGGTGCGGTTTTCGGCCACGCGATCGTGGTCGAATGCTCTAGATGATGGAGAAGGCTTAGGTGGGTTTTGGGCCAAATTGGAGGGGTGTTGGGCTGCAATACACACGAGGCCTTTTCGGTCCCTCGGTTAACCGTTGGAGTATCAAACGAAGTCCAAATGATACGAAACTTGACAGGCGGTCTACCGGTAGTAAACCAAGGCCGCTTGGCAAGTCTCGGTCCAATCCGGAAATGTATAATCCCCACACATGATAGAAAGGTAGAAATGACCACCGGAGGAGAACGAAGCGCCGGAATGCAAAACGGAGAACGGGGAAAATGCTCGAATGCATGAGACGAACACGTATGCAAATGCAATGCACATGATGACATGATATGAGATGCATGGCAATGATAAAAACACACGGAGATAAAAACCCGAACCCGAGAAAATAAAATAACTTAACGCCGGAAACGGCAAGAGTTGGAGTACAAATTGGGAAAGTTACATCCGGGGTGTTACAACACTCCACCACTACAAAAAGATCTCGTCCCGAGATCTAGGACTGAAAGAACGCCGGGTACTCAGAACGGAGGTGATCCTCGCGTTCCCAGGTAGCTTCACGATCGGAATGGTGTGACCACTTGACTTTGAGGAATTTGATTCACTTATTGCGAGTCTTGCGTTCAGTCTCTTCAAGAATAGCAACTGGGTGCTCACGGTAAGAGAGATCTTCTTGGAGCTCAATGTCCTCGAAGTTGACGGTGCGGTCAGGAGTCTTGAAGCACTTTCGAAGTTGAGAGACATGAAACACATCATGAACATTTGCAAAGTTTGAAGGAAGCTCGAGTTGATAAGCGAGGTCGCCTCTCTTGCTGACAATCTTGAAAGGTCCCACGTATCTTGGGGCAAGCTTCCCTTTGATACCGAAGCGACGAGTACCTTTCATAGGAGAGACGCGGAGGTAAACATGATCTCCGATCTCGAAAGCCAAATCATGGTGCTTACTATCATAGTAGCTCTTCTGGCGGGATTGGGCTGCTTTGAGGTTATCACGAATGATTTTGCACATTTCCTCTGCCTCTGTGGTTAAGTCATTACCCAAAAGCTAACGTTCACCGGTTTCGGACCAGTTGAGAGGGGTACGGCACTTCCTGCCATACAGAATTTCAAATGGGGCCTTGCCCGAACTTGCTTGAAAACTGTTGTTGTAGGAGAATTCAGCATAAGGAAGACAATCCTCCTACTTCATGCCGAAGGAGATCACACAAGCCCTGAGCATATCTTCAAGAATCTGGTTGACACGCTCGACTTGACCGCTAGTTTGAGGATGGAAAGATGTGCTGAAGCGGATGTTCGTGCCCATGGCCTTCTGAAAAGAATCCCAAAACTTGGATGTAAAGATGCTGCCACGGTCTGAAGAGATCACTTGTGGAATACCGTGCAGAGAGACAATCCGAGAGGTATAGAGTTCCGCCAATTGAGCTGCAGTGATTGACTCTTTGATAGGCAGAAAATGAGCCACTTTGGTGAGTTTGTCGATGACAACGAATATAGCATCATTGCCACGCTTGGACTTTGGAAACCCAGTCACGAAGTCCATTTCAATGTGGTCAAACTTCCATTCTGGAATGGCAAGAGGTTGGAGGAGACCAGCTGGCCTTTGGTGTTCTGCCTTCACTCTTCTGCAGACATCACATTCATTCACGAATTGAGCAATCTCGCGCTTCATTCGAGTCCACCAATAAGCCTGCTTGAGGTCCTGATACATCTTCGTGCTCCCAGGGTGGATGGAGAGGAGAGAATTGTGAGCCTCGTTCATGATCACTTTACGGAGGTCACCTTTGGGTACAACAATACGATCCTCAAAGAAGAGAGTATCCTTGTCGTCAAGGCGGTAGCACTTGTACTTGGGTTGACTCTTGGCAATCCCAATCTTCACCTTTTTCACCATAGCATCAAGAAGCCGGGCTTGGCGAATCTGGTCTTCCAAGGTAGGAGAGACTTGAAGGTTGGCGAGGAAACCTTGAGGAACAACTTGCAGATTAAGTTTGCGGAAAGCTTCACAAAGCTCGGGTTGATAAGGCTTGAGAATCAGACTGTTGCAGTAAGCTTTCCTGCTCAATGCGTCAGCAATCACATTGGCCTTTCCTGGAGTATACTCGATACTCGGATTATACTCTTGAATCATTTCGACCCATCGAGTTTGCCTGAGGTTGAGATTAGGATGAGTGAAGATGTACTTGAGACTCTTGTGATCAGTGAAAATGTCCACTTTTCTTCCCAATAAGAGATGTCTCCAAGTCAAAAGAGCATGCGCAACTGCCGCCAACTCGAGATCATGAGTGGGGTAGTTCTTCTCATTAGGCTTCAACTAGCGAGAGGTATAAGCAACAACTTTCTTCTCTTGCATCAAAACTGCGCCAAGACCTTGGAGAGAGGCATCACAAAAGACCTGGTATGGCTTGGATTCATCAGGCGGAGTCAGAACTGGAGCAGTGATCAATTTCTCTTTCAAAGTGTTGAAAGCAATGTCACACTCCGGAGACCAAACGTACTTTACGTGCTTCTGGAGAAGATTAGAGAGAGGCTTCACGATCTTAGAAAAGTTTTCAACGAATCTTCGGCAATAACTTGCGAGACCGAGGAAGCTACGGAGTTGCTTCACGTTCTGAGGAGGTTCCCAATTCACTATTGCAGACACCTTCTCAGGGTTCACGGCAATGCCCTTGGCAGAGATGATATGACCAAGATAAAGAACCTCATCGAGCCAAAATTCACACTTGGAGAACTTGGCGTAGAACTGATGTTCCCTGAGCTTATCGAGTACCAAACACAAGTGCTTGGCATGATCTTCCTTGTTCTTCGAGAAAACCAGTATGTCGTCGAGATAGACCAAAACGAAGTCGTTGGTGTAGGCGTTGAAGATGAAGTTCATCATGCGAGAGAAAGTCGGAGGAGCGTTGACAAGGCCAAAAGACATGACAGTGTATTCATATGAACCATAGCTTGTCCTGAAAGCCGTCTTGGGAATATCTTGTTCACGGATTCGAATCTGATGATAACCCATACGGAGATCAAGCTTGGAGAATACTTGGGCACCTTTGAGTTGTTCGAACAACTCATTGATGTTGGGAAGTGGGTATTTGTTCTTTATGGTCTTCTTGTTCAATGGACGGTAATCAACACAAAGTCGGTCCGTTCCATCCTTCTTCTTCACAAAAAGAACACCACAACCCCATGGAGAAGAACTAGGTCGGATGAGACCCATTTTCTCTTAAATATCGAGTTGCTTCTTCAGCTCCTTCAACTCTTCAGGTCTGAGCTTGTAAGGACGTTTGCACACAGGTTCCGTGCCGGGCTCAAGATCAATAACGAATTCAACTGGCCGGTGCGGAGGCATTCCTGGAAGCTCTTCTGGAAAGACGTCTTGATATTCACAAACGATTGGAATTTGCGAGATAGCATCCAGTTCACCCTTCTCATTGAGACAAAATAGACGGATGGTATCATCACGAGCGGCAAACACAATTACATCCTCAGACGAATGAGTCAATTGAATCTTCCTGGCTGCACAATCAAGCTGAGCCTTGTGCTTAGAAAGCCAATCCATTCTGAGAATAAGATCAATATCCGAGTCACCACGAACCGTTGGAGAAGCCAGAAACTTGTAGTCACCCAAGGTGATAGTAACATCCGGAACGATGGAGTTAGCATGCATGCGCTTACTGGGAGAGACAACTGCTAATGGACTAGGCAAAACTTGCGAAACCAATTCATGCCTAGAAGTAAACGGTCTCGAGATGAAACAATGTGATGCACCAGTGTCAAAAAGAACTCTTGCGGGAATATCGTTAACAGGAAGGTTACCCATGATAACATCTGACGAGTCCTCTGCCTGAGCTGCATTCATCAAGTTGACCTTGGCGTGCTTGGGGTTATGCTTGACCACAACTGTACTTGCCAATCTGACAGGAGGAGGAGGAGGAAGACGCCTCTGGTTGAAACACTTGTTGGCATAGTGACCCTTCTGTTGGCACTTGTTGCACGTGACCTCTGAAAGCGGACGGTGATACGGAGCACTCGATCTTGGAGGTTGAGACGAAGTCTTGTTCTGAAAGCCAGGGTTGGGTGAGTGGGAAGAACCACTGCCACCTTTGCTCTTCTGCTGATACGGCTGACGAAACGGAGGAGGAGGAAGCCAATACTTCTGCTGCTTGGCCACTTGAGTAGAGGAAGGAGTAACATCTCTGACTCGCTTCTTGGAAGCATCACACCTCAGCTGAGCAGCCTCTTGCTTCAATGCCATGTTGTAGAACTCATCGTATCTCAAGGGCTCAAAGAGAACAAGAACGAGCTGGATTTCTTCTTTGAGACCACCCCTGAACTGGTATATCATGCTCTTCTCATCAGGGATGTCCTGCTTAGCAAAGCGGGCGAGCTTCTGAAACAACTTGTTGTAGTCATAGACAGACAAAGAGCCTTGCTTCAGGTTGCAGAATTCCTCACGCTTGCTTTCAACCACGCTCTGAGGAATATGATGAGCTCAGAAATCTTGACGGAATTCATCCCAAGTGATAACACGTCCACCTCTGGAGTCCTTGTACTTCTGGAACCATTCTGCAGCTTGATCTTTGAGTTGGAAGGAAGCGAACTTGACAAAGTCCTCAGGCCTGACGTTACTGCACTCGAAATGCTTGCACAGATCCACAAGCCAATCGTCAGCATCGGTTGCCTCAACACAATTGCTGAAAGTCTTTGGCCCGTTAGCAAGGAACTGGTTGAGTGTAGCAAAGTGATTCTGATTGTTGCCTTGGTTCCCTTGGTTGCCTTGATTGCGCTCTTGGAGAATTTGCATGATCAGCTGTGTGTTTGCATTGGTTGCGGCCATCACAGCTTTCCATGCCTCCGGAGGAGGTGGAGGTGGTGGCGGATCCAGATTCGGAGTCGTGCGCATTGGAGGAGCCATCCTGAAGAGGTTGACATCCATTAGCACATTGATAGAAAAATATTGAAGCTGAATCCAACGGAATGAAAATTGCAACATATAGTCTTCATATCCGAACAAAATGAATGAATGCATTCCTCTTGAAATGGTCACATATCCATAAATTGAGAAGCCACTTAGAATTAAGGTAGAGAAATAAATCGACAAGGTATGGATCAAGAACGAATAATCGGTAAGAAATCCCAATCTCAAACCAATATCCGTGGAAGAAGAACTAGAGCTAGTAGAATTCCCACCTATGAAACTCCCGAACCTTTCCGGTTATGCAATCAGGTGTTGGGGATACAGGGGAAGCATAATATCTCACCCAAACTAGCAAATCCTACATCCAGTTGTATCCATCCTTCAACACATAACCGAGAAAACTTCGAAAACCATCTACCTCAACCTTCGAAAAGCATCCGTTATACAAGTTATGGCGATACTCACGAACTCCTGCCCCAGTACTGGGTGGCGTCGAGGTTATCTCACCAATGAACTGCATAAAAGAGATTTTCGATGTCGGCGTACTAAACTCAGGTATTCCAGAACTGCAACGATAAAATTATGATGACAACACCTTAGAGCTCAACTCCCCGGGACACTTCCAAAAAACCCCTGACAGGAGGCACCAAGACAATGTTCTCATCATAAAACCATCGGAACAATTCCAAGATACCCGCGTGATCCTAAAAAAAATTAGTGAAATTTGAGAAGAGAAGAGTCAAAACTCTACGTCAGGATGCCTTACCAGAGCGATGAGGAGACTGGGAAGTAAAAAGAATTCCTAAACTCTCCGATATATAATTCCTAAATGACTCAAAACATTTTTCTAGACACAACTCGGCTGCTAAAAACGATCAAGCAATGGGGCTCCTAAGGTCGGGGAAGGCTCTGATTACCAACTTGTAACACCATCGATGCGACTATAGCTCCCACGTGTCGAGGCACGACTTAGAGACATAATCGCATTGAAGGCATATGTCGCAAGTTAGGCAATCTTCACAACATCCCATGTAATATGATAATAAAAGGGGAGATAACATAGTTGGCTTACACTCGCCACGTCAATCAAGGTACATAAATAACATTACATCATCCAAACACTCATGGCCTGACTACGGCGCCAAAATAAAAGATAACCCAACATGCGACACGGTCCCGATCACCCCCAACTGGGCACCACTACTGATCATCAGGAAAAGAAACATAGTAATGTGGAGAGTCTTCGTCGAACTCCCACTTGAGCTCAAGCGTGTCTCCTGGAGCGGAATCATCAGGCCCTGCATCTGGTGTAATAGTAATCTGTGAGCCACAGGGACTCAGCAATCTCGCACCCTCGCGATCAAGACTATTTAAGCTTATAGGTAAGGCAAGGTAATTATGTGGAGCTGCAGCAAGCGACTAGCAAGTATGGTGGCTAACTTATTCGCAAAAGAGAGCGAGAAGAGGAGGCGAAGCGTGAGCGAGAAACTAGAGGACAACCTGCGCAAGCATTACTCCAACACCGTGTCCACTTCCCGGACTCCGCCGAGAAGAGGCCATCACGGTAACGCACTCAGTTGATTCATTTTAATTAAGTTAAGGTTCAAGTTATCTACAACCGGACATTAACAAATTCCCATCTGCCCATAACCGCGGGCACGGCTTTCGAAAGTTCAAATCCCTGCAGGGGAGTCCCAACTTAGCCCATGACAAGCTCTCACGGTCAACAAAGGAATAGACCTCCTCCCAAGACGTTTCGATCAGACTCGGTATCTCGGTTCTTCAAGACACTTCGACAGGTTAAAACAAGACCAGCAACACCGCCCGAATGTGCCGACAAATCCCGATAGGAGCTGCACATATCTCTTTCTCAGGGCACACTCAGATTGTCCTAGGTACGGGTAGGCCAGCCCAGAGTTGCCCCTGGTGGCCACTGGCAGCTGACAGGTGGACCAACACTCAGAGGAGCACTGGCCCGGGGGGGGGGGTTTAAATAAGATGACCCTCGGGCTCCGGAAACCCAAGGGAAAAAGAGGCTAGGTGGCAAAAGATAAAATCAAGGTTGGGCATTGCTGGAAAAGCTTTAATCAAGGCGAACTATCAAGGGGTTCCCATTATAACCCAACCGCGTAAGGAACGCAAAATCCGGGAACATAACACCGATATGACGGAAACTAGGGCGGCAAGAGTGGAACAAAACACTAGGCGAGAGGCCGAGCCTTCCACCCTTTACCAAGTATATAGATGCATTAAGATAACAAGATAATATAATGATATCCCAACAAGTAAATAAATGTTCCAACAAGGAACGGCCTCCAATCTTCACCTGCAACTAGCAACGCTATAAGAGGGGCTGAGCAAAGCGGTAACATAGCCAAACAACGGTTTGCTAGGACATGGTGGGTTAGAGGTTTTGACATGGAAATTTGGGAGGCTTGAAAGCAAGTGGTAGGCATCGTAGCTTTGGCATAGCAAAAGAGCGAGCAATCTAGCATAGCAAAGATAGTAGTGATTTCGAGGGTATGATCATCTTGCCTGCACAGTTGTCAGAGTTGACTGGATCCTCGAAAGCAAACTCAACGGGCTCCTCGTTAGCGAACTCGTCTCCCGGCTCTACCCAAACAAGACAAACAAGCAACAAGGACACAATCAACCACATGCAACTCAAACAACATGATGCAAAGATGGTATGCTATGCGGGATGCGATGCGGGATGCATATGCAAGATTTGACAAGGGATGCATGAACCTGGCCTCAACCTGGAAATCCAAGTGTGCCACTGGAAAGATGAGATGAAATCGCTTGAAAACGATATAAAGATCGCCGGAATCAGAGTTACGGTTCGGAAATGGCAAGCAATTCAAATATGACACCGGTCTGCGATTTATAGCAAGTAGCCATCTAAATGCAATGAGATGAACATGCTACAGCACTCAAACATGATAACAAAATACATGGCAGGGATGCATTCAAGATGCTTAACAAAAGTCTAGCACTGAGCTACGGCCAATTCATCCATTAACAGGTTCAAACAAGCATGGAAAAAATGCATATGGCAAACAGGTTTCAGACTTAGTAAAATTAACACTTGTCTGGAATTTCAGATCAGGTAGCACTCTTCGGAGCATCAAAACTACATGCTACAGGACTTGAACATGGCAAAGTAAAGCATGGAATGAAGCTACTCAAAGAGCTTAACAAAAGTACCTTAGTGACCTTGAGCCAAAAGGGATCAGAAAATACAATTGCAAGCATGTGAACATGGCAAAAACATAATCAGTTCTTGGACTTAGTGGAAACTGGAGCATGCTGAAAACAGATATCAAGTAGGCATGTTTACGAGCTCGATGCACTCACTACGGAGCAAGTCATGAAAATCCAAGCATACATCTATCAAGAACACACAAAATGCAAGCTAGACATGGCAAGAATAATAGCATAGCATGCACGGATCAACTACAACATCATCGGCAAAATCGCAAACAAGTTGACAATCTGCCCAGATTCACAAAGTAGCAAAAGTAGAGCTCGATTGACTCAAGCTAGGGTGCTCCATAATTGCAAATAAAGGCATGGATGGATAGATCACTACAAGATTAACAAAACATCCTTACTGATCATCCTCAAAAGAGGCATGGATCACTAGGAAACAACATGAACATATGGCCATATGAGATAAACAGCTCAAGGACTTAGTGGAAATGCTAAGTCCCTGAAAACAGAATTACCAAGTGCCTCACTTGGCAAGCTTGTGCTAGTCACCACACACATCACAAAAATACATGGGTTGCACCTCTGGAAAGATAACAAAACCCTTAACAAAACATATGAAGATCTCAGGGGCATATCATGCACACATTAATCATGGAAAAAATGACAAATATCTAAATGGAGTAGCAGATCTGACAATTATCCCAAGTATCCCTCTTCTAACAGCATTTTGGGCATCAAGATGAACTCAAATGAAAATGATGCAATGGAATGAAATGATGTACTCTCTGAGGTGAACATTTTGATATGCTATATGCCAAAAACGGAGTTACGGATGCGGAGATACGACATGATGAAGATGAGCACATGAACTAGGGTTAGGAACAAAAGTCAACCGAAATCTCAGATCTGGATCTGGCACTGTTCACGCGCGGATTACAAGGATCACCGGGGTTGAGCTCCTGTTCGTCGGAAAACATCGGGGATCGCCGGAGTTGACGCGGGGGCAGCCGGGGAGGTCGGATCCGACCGGATCCAGGGTCAGGCCGGTGCGCCGACGAGGCAGGGAGCCTCGGGGTGCGCGACCGCGGCGAGGTTGGCGCGGAGGCGTGCGGTGGTCGGGTCCGGCCGGCGAGGAGCTTGGAGGCGGAGGGCGGCGAAGCGCGGCGCCGGCGCGGGAGAAGAAACGGCGCGGGCGCGGGCGGCGGACTGCGGCAGCGTGGGGCAGGGAGGGCGTCCCGCGGGCTCGGGCGGGCCTCGGGCGGCGTCGGCGATGTGGGGCTCGCCCGGGCCACGTGGCGGCGGCTGGTTGGTGGCGGCGGAAGCGTCCGGCCCGGACGGACGTGTCCGGCCGGCGCGGAGACGATTTTTAGGGTTTTGGATGAGGGGGATCCGGATTTTTTGAGGAGGACCTATTTATAGGCATAAAGGGAGTTAGGAGAATCCAAATGAGGTGCGGTTTTCGGCCAGGCGATCGTGATCGAACGCTCTAGATGATGGAGAAGGCTTAGGTGGGTTTGGGGCCAAATTGGAGGGGTGTTGGGCTGCAACACACACGAGGCCTTTTCGGTCCCTCGGTTAACCGTTGGAGTATCAAACGAAGTCCAAATGATACGAAACTTGACAGGCGGTCTACCGGTAGTAAACCATGGCCGCTTGGCAAGTCTCGGTCCAATCCATAAATGTATAATCCCCACACACGAAAGAAAGGTAGAAATGACCACCGGAGGAGAACGAAGCGCCGGAATTCAAAACGGACAACGGGGAAGATGCTCGAATGCATGAGACGAACACGTATGCAAATGCAATGCACATGATGACATGATATGAGATGCATGGCAACGATAACAACACACGGAGACAAAAACCCTAACACGAGAAAATAAAATAACTTAACGCCGGAAACGGCAAGAGTTGGAGTACAAATTGGGAAAGTTACATCCGGGGTGTTACACCTATGAAGACACATTTCTCCGATTTGGGTTCGAGCTTATCAGGTCGAAGCTTTTTCACATAAGCATCGCAACCCCAAACTTTAAGAAATGACAACTTTGGTTTCTTGCCAAACCATAGTTCATAAGGTGTCATCTCAATGGATTTAGATGGTGCCCTATTTAACGTGAATGCAGCTGTCTCTAAAACGTAACCCCAAAACGATAACGGTAAATCAGTAAGAGACATCATAGATCGCACCATATCTAGTAAAGTACGATTACGATGTTCGGACACACCATTACGATGTGGTATTCCGGGTGGCGTGAGTTGCGAAACTATTCTGCATTGTTTCAAATGAAGACCAAACTCGTAACTCAAATATTCTCCTCCACGGTCAGATCGTAGAAACTTTATTTTCTTGTTACGATGATTTTCCACTTAACTCTGAAATTCGTTGAACTTTTCAAATGTTACAGACTTATGTTTCATCAAGTAGATATACCCATATCTTCTCAAATCATCTGTGAAGGTGAGAAAATAACGATACCCGTCGCGAGCCTCAATATTCATTGGACCACATACATCGGTATGTATGATTTCCAGCAAATCTGTTGCTCGCTCCATAGTTCCGGAGAACGGCGTTTTAGTCATCTTGCCCATGAGGCATGGTTCGCAAGTACCAAGTGATTCATAATCAAGTGGTTCCAAAAGTCCATCAGAATGCAGTTTCTTCATGCGCTTACCAATATGACCTAAACGGCAGTGCCACAAATAAGTTGCACTATCATTATCAACTATGCATCTTTTGTCTTCAACATTATTAATATGTGTATCGCTACTATCGAGATTCATTAAAAATAAACCACTCTTCAAGGGTGCATGATCATAAAAGATATTACTCATATAAATAGAACAACCATTATTCTCCGATTTAAAAGAATAACCGTCTCGCATCAAACAAGATCCAGATATAATGTTCATGCTCAATGCTGGCACCAAATAATAATTATTCAGGTCTAAAACTAATCCCGAAGGTAGATGTAGAGGTAGTGTGCCGACAGCGATAACATCGACTTTGGAACCATTTCCCACGCGCATCGTCACCACGTCCTTAGCTAATCTTCGCTTAATCTGTAGTCCCTGTTTTGAGTTGCAAATATTAGCAACAGAACCAGTATCAAATACCTAGGTGCTACTGTGATCTTTAGTAAGGTACACATCAATAACATGTATATCACATATACCTTTGTTCACCTTGCCATCCTTCTTATCCGCCAAATACTTGGGGCAGTTCCGCTTCTAGTGACCAGTCCCTTTGCAGTAGAAGCACTCAGTCTCAGGCTTAGGTCCAGACTTGGGTTTCTTCTCTTGAGCAGCAACTTGTTTGCCGTTCTTCTTGAAGTTCCCTTTCTTCTTCCCTTTACCCTTTTTCTTGAAACTGGTGGTCTTGTTGACCATCAACACTGGATGCTCCTTCTTGATTTCTACCTCCACAGTTTTTAGCATTGCGAAGAGCTTGGGAATCGTCTTATCCATCCCTTGCATATTATAGTTCATCACGAACCTGTTGTTGCTTGGTGGCGGTGATTGAAGAACTCTGTCAATGACACTATCAACAGGAAGATTAACTCCCAGTTGAGTCAAGTGGTTATGGTACCCAGACATTCTGAGTATATGTTCACTGACAGAACTATTCTCCTCCATATTGCAGCTATAGAACTTATTGGAGACTTTATATCTCTCAATCCGGGCATTTGCTTGAAATATTAAATTCAACTCCTAGAACATCTCATATGCTCCATGACGTTCAAAACGTCGTTGAAGTCTCGGTTCTAAGTCGTAAAGCATGGCACACTGAACTATCGAGTAGTCATCAGCTTTGCTCTGCCAGACGTTCATAACATCTGGCATTACTCCTGCAGCGGGTTTGGCACCCAGCGGTGCTTCCAGGAGGTAATTCTTCTATGCAGCAATGAGGATAATCCTCAAGTTACGGATCCAGTCCGTGTAATTGCTACCATCATCTTTCAACTTTGCTTTCTCAAGGAACGCATTAAAACTTAAAGGAACAACCGCACGGGCCATCTATCTACAACAACATAGACAAGCAAAATACCATCAAGTACTAAGTTTGTGATAAACTAAAGTTCAATTAATCATAGAACTCCCACTTAGATAGACATCCCTCTAATCATCTAAGTGATCACGTAATCCATATCAACTAAACCATGTCCGATCATCACATGAGATGGAGTAGTTTTCAATGGTGAATATCACTATGTTGATCATATCTACTATATGATTCACGCTCGACCTTTCGGTCTCAATGTTCCGAGGCCATATCTGCATATGCTAGGCTCATCAAGTTTGACCCGAGTATTTCTGCGTGTGCAAAAACTGGCTTGCACCCGTTGTATATGAACGTAGAGCTTATCACACCCGATCATCACGTGATGTCTCGTCACGACGAACTTTGGCAACGGTGCATACTCAGGGAGAACACTCGTACCTTGAAATTTAGTGAGAGATCATCTTGTAATGCTACCGTTAAACAAGCAGAATAAGATGCATAAAGGATAAACATCACATGCAATCAATATAAGTGATATGATATGGCCATCATCATCTTGTGCCTGTGATCTCCATCTCCAAAGCACCGTCATGATCACCATCGTCACCGGCTTGACACCTTGATCTCCATCGAAGCATCGTTGTCGTCACGCCAATTATTGCCTCCACGACTATCGCTATCGCTTAGTGATAAAGTAAAGCAATTACATGGCGATTGAATTTCATACAATAAAGCGACAACCATATGGCTCCTGCCAGCTGCCGATAACTTTGTTACAAAACATGATCATCTCATACAATAAAATTTAGCATCATGTCTTGACCATATCACATCACAACATGCCCTGCAGAAACAAGTTAGACGTCCTCTACTTTGTTGTTGCAAGTTTTACGTGGTTGCTACGGGCTGAGCAAGAACCCTTCTTACCTACGCATCAAAACCACAATGATATTTCGTCAAGTTAGTGTTGTTTTAACCTTCAACAAGGACCTGGCGTAGTCACACTCGGTTAAACTAAAGTTGGAGAAACTGTCACCCGCCAGCCACCTGTGTGCGAAGCACGTTGGTAGAAACAGTCTCGCGTAAGCGTACGCATAATGTCGGTCCGGGACGATTCATCCAACAATACCGCCGAACCAAAGTATGACATGCTGGTAAGCTGTATGACTTGTATCGCCCATAACTCACTTGTGTTCTACTCGTGCATATAACATCTACGCATAAACCTGCCTCGGATGCGACTATTGGGGAACGTAGTAATTTCAAAAAAATTCCAACGCACACGCAAGATCATGGTGATGCATAGCAACGAGAGGGAAGAGTATCGTCCACGTACCCTCGTAGACCGTAAGCAGAAGCATTATGAGAACGCGGTTGATGTAGTCGAACGGCTTCACGATTCGACCGATCCAAGTACCGAACGCACAGCACCTCCGAGTTCAGCACACGTTCAGCTCGATGACGTCCCACGAACTCCGATCCAACAGGGCTTCATGGCAGAGTTCCGTCAGCACGACGGCGAGATGACGGTGATGATGTTGATATCGACACAGGGCTTCGCCTAAGCACCGCTACGATATGATCGAGGTGGATTATGGTGGAGGGGGGCACCGCACACGGCTAAGGGATCAAAGATCAACTTGTGTGTTCTAGGATGCCCCCTGCCCCCATATAAAGGAGCAAGGGGGGAGGTCGGCCAGCCCCTGTAGGGTGTGCCAGGAGGAGGAGTCCTCCTCCTAGTAGGAGTAGGACTCCCCTTTCCTACTCCTACTTGGAGGAGGAAAGGAGGGGGAAGGGGAGAAGGAAGGGGAGGGAGGAAAGGAGGAAAGGGGGGCTAGCCCCCTAGTCCAATTCTGTTTGGGCTAAGGGGGCCGCGCGCCCTGCCTCCTCTCTTCCACCACTTGGCCCATGAGGCCCAATACTTCTTCCCCGTATTCCCGTAACTCCTCGGTACTCCGAAAAATACCCGAATCACTCGGAACCTTTCCAATGTCCGAATATTGTCGTCCAATATATCGATCTTTACGTCTCGACCATTTCGAGACTCCTCGTCATGTCCCCGATCTCATCCGGTACTCCAAACTACCTTTGGTACATCAAATCACATAAACTCATAATACTGATCGTCATCGAACGTTAAGCGTGCGGACCCTACGGATTCGAGAACTATGTAGACATGACCGAGACACATCTCCGGTCAATAACCAATAGTGGAACCTAGATGTTCATTTTGGCTCCTACATATTCTACGAAGATCTTTATCGGTCAAACCGCATAACAACATACGTTGTTCCCTTTGTCATCGGTATGTTACTTGCCCGAGATTCGATCGTCGGTATCTCAATACCAAGTTCAATCTCGTTACCAGCAAATCTATTTACTCGTTCCGTAATGCACTATCCCACAACTAACTCAATAAGTTGCATTGCTTGCATGGCTTATAGTGATGTGCATTACCGAGAGGGCCCAGAGATACCACTCCGACAATCGGAGTGACAAATCCTAATCTCGATCTATGCCAACTCAACAAGTACCTTCGGAGACACCTGTAGATCACTTTTATATTCACCTAGTTACGTTGTGACGTTTGGTAGCACACAAAGTGTTCCTCCGGTAACCGGGAGTTGGATAATCTCATAGTCATTGGAACATGTATAAGTCATGAAGAAAGCAATAGCAGTAAACTAAAATGATCAAGTGCTAAGCTAACGGAATGGGTCAAGTCAATCACATCATTCTCCTAATGATGAGATCCCGTTTATCAAATGAAAACTCATGTCTATGGTTAGGAAACATAACCATCTTTGATTAATGAGCTAGTCAAGTAGAGGCATACTAGTGACACTCTGTTTGTCTATGTATTCTCACATGTATTATGTTTCTGGTTAATACAATTCTAGCATGAATAATAAACATTTATCATGAAATAAGGAAATAAATAATAACTTTATTATTGCCTCTAGGGCATATTTCCTTCAGTCTCCCACTTGCAGTAGAGTCAAGAATCTAGATTACACAGTAATGATTATAACACCCATGGAGCCTTGGTGCTGATCATGTTTTGCTCGTGAGAGAGGCTTAGTCAACGGGTCTGCAACATTCAGATCCGTATGTATCTTTCTAATCTCTATGTCTCCCACCTGGACTTAATCGCAGATGGCATTGAAGCATCTCTTGATGTGTTTGGTTCTCTTGTGAAATATGGATTCCCTTGCCAAGGCAATTGCACCAGTATTGTCACAGAAGATTTTCATTGGACCCGATGCACTGGGTATGACACCTAGATGGGATATGAACTCCTTCATCCAGACTCCTTCATTTGCTGCTTCCAAAGCAGCTATATACTCCGCTCCACACGTAGATCCCGCTACGACGCTTTGTTTAGAACTGCTCCAACTGACAGCTCCACCGTTCAATATAAACACGTATCCGGTTTGCGATTTAGAATCGTCCGGATCAGTGTCAAAGCATGCATTGACGTAAGCATTTACGACGAGCTCTTTGCCACCTCCATAAACGAGAAACATATCCTTAGTCCTTTTCAGGTATTTCAGGATGTTCTTGACCGATGTCCAGTGATCCACTCCTGGATTACTTTGGTACCTCCCTGCTAAACTAATAGCAAGGCACACATCAGGTCTGGTACACAACATTGCATACATGATAGAGCCTATGGCTGAAGCATAGGGAACACTTTTCATTTTCTCTATATCTTCTGTAGTGGTCGGGCATTGAGTCTTACTCAACTTCACACCTTGTAACACAGGCAAGAACCCTTTCTTAGCTTGATCCATTTTGAACTTCTTCAAAACTTTATCAAGGTATGTGCTTTGTGAAAGTCCAATTAAGCATCTTGATCTATCTCTATAGATCTTGATGCCCAATATATAAGCAGCTTCACCGATGTCTTTCATTGAAAAACTCTTATTCAAGTATCCTTTTATGCTATCCAGAAATTCTATATCATTTCCAATCAACAATATGTCATCCACATATGATATTAGAAATGCTACAGAGCTCCCACTCACTTTCTTGTAAATACAGGCTTCTCCAAAATTCTGTATAAAACCATATGCTTTGATCACACTATCAAAACGTTTATTCCAACTCTGAGAGGCTTGCACCAGTCCATAAATGGATCGCTGGAGCTTGCACACTTTGTTAGCACCCTTTGGATCGATAAAACCTTCAGGTTGCATCTTATACAACTCTTCTTCCAGAAATCCATTCAGGAATGCAGTCTTTACATCCATTTGCCAAATTTCATAATCATAAAATGCGGCAATTGCTAACATGATTTGGACGGACTTAAGCATCGCTACAGGTGATAAGGTCTCATCGTAGTCAACTCCTTGAACTTGTCGAAAACCTTTCGCAACAAGTCGAGCTTTGTAGACAGTAACGTTACTGTCAGCGTCAGTCTTCTTATTGAAGATCCATTTATTCTTGATGGCTTGCCGATCATCGGGCAAGTCAACGAAAGTCCACACTTTGTTCTCATACATGGATCCCATCTTAGATTTCATGGCCTCAAGCCATTTTGCAGAGTCTGGGCTCATCATCGCTTCCTCATAGTTGATAGGTTCGTCATGGTCAAGTAACATGACCTCCAGAACAGGATTAACGTACCACCCTGGTGCGGTTCTTAATCTGGTTGACCTACGAAGTTCGGTAGTAACTTGATCTGAAGTTTCATGATCATCATCATTGGCTTCCTCACTAATTGGTGTAGGTGTCACAGGAACCGTTTTCTGTGATGGACTACTTTCCAATAAGGGAGCAGGTACAATTACCTCATCAAGTTCTACTTTCCTCCCACTCACTTCTTTCAAGAGAAACTCCCTCTCTAGAAAGGATCCATTCTTAGCAACAAATGTCTTGCCTTCGGATCTGTGATAGAAGGTGTACCCAACAGTCTCCTTTGGGTATCCTATGAAGACACATTTCTCCAATTTGAGTTCGAGCTTATCAGGATGAAGCTTTTTCACCTAAGCATCGCAACCCCAAACTTTAAGAAACGACAACTTTGATTTCTTGCCAAACCATAGTTCATAAGGTGTCGTCTCAATGAATTTAGATGGTGCCCTATTTAACGTGAATGCAGCTGTCTCTAAAGCGTAACCCCAAAATGATAGCGGTAAATCAGTAAGAGACATCATAGATCGCACCATATCTAGTAAAGTACAATTACGACGTTCGGACACACCATTACGTTGTGGTGTTCCGGGTGGCGTGAGTTGCGAAACTATTCCGCATTGTTTCAAATGAAGACCAAACTCGTAACTCAAATATTCTCCTCCACGATCAGATCATAGCAACTTTATTTTCTTGTTACGATGATTTTTCACTTCACTCTGAAATTCTTTGAACTTTTCAAATGTTTCAGACTTATGTTTCATGAAGTAGATATACCCATATCTGCTCAAATCATCTGTGAAGGTGAGAAAATAACGATACCCGCCGCGAGCCTCAATATTCATCGGACCACATACATCAGTATGTAAGATTTCCAACCAATCTGTTGCTCGCTCCATAGTTCTGGAGAACGGCGTTTTAGTCATCTTGCCCATGAGGCATGGTTCGCAAGTACCAAGTGATTCATAATCAAGTGATTCTAAAAGTCCATCAAAATGGAGTTTCTTCATGCGCTTTACACCAATATGACCTAAACGGCAGTGCCACAAATAAGTTGCACTATCATTATCAACTCTGCATTTGTTGCTTCAACATTATGAATATGTGTATCACTACTATCGAGATTCATTAAAAATAAACCACTCTTCAAGGGTGCATGATCATAAAAGATATTACTCATATAAATAGAACAACCATTATTCTCTGATTTAAATGAATAACCGTTTCGCATCAAACAAGATCCAGATATAATGTTCATGCTCAACGCTGGCACCAAATAACAATTATTCAGGTCTAAAACTAATCCCGAAGGTAGATGTAGAGGTAGTGTGCCGACGGCGATCACGTCGACTTTGGAACCATTTCCCACGCGCATCGTCACCACGTCCTTAGCCAATCTTCGCTTAATCCGTAGTCCCTGTTTTGAGTTGAAAAAATTAGCAACAGAACCAGTATCAAATACCCAGGTGCTACTACGAGCTTTAGTAAGGTACACATCAATAACATGTATATCACATATACCTTTGTTCACCTTGCCATCCTTCTTATCCGCCAAATACTTGGGGCACTTCCGCTTCCAGTGACCAGTCCCTTTGCAGTAGAAGCACTCAGTCTCAGGCTTAGGTCCAAACTTGGGTTTCTTCTCTTGAGCAGCAACTATTTTGCCGTTCTTCTTGAAGTTCCCTTTCTTCTTCCCTTTACCCTTTTTCTTGAAACTGGTGTTCTTGTGGACCATCAACACTTGATGCTCCTTCTTGATTTCTACCTCCGCAGCTTTTAGCATTGCGAAGAGCTCGGGAATCGTCTTATCCATCCCTTGCATATTACAGTTCATCACGAAGTTGTTGTAGCTTGGTGGCAGTGATTGAAGAACTCTGTCAATGACACTATCAACACGAAGATTAACTCCCAGTTGAGTCAAGTGGTTATGGTACCCAGACATTCTGAGTATATGTTCACTGACAGAACTATTCTCCTCCATCTTGCAGTTGTAGAACTTATTGGAGACTTCATATCTCTCAATCCGGGCATTTGCTTGAAATATTAACTTCAACTCCTGAAACATCTCATATGCTCCATGACGTTCAAAACGTCGTTGAAGTCTCGGTTCTAAGCTGTAAAGCATGGCACACTGAACTATCGAGTAGTCATTAGCTTTGCTCTGCCAGACGTTCATAACATCTGGCATTGCTCCTGCAGCGGGTTTGGCACCCAGCGGTGCTTCCAGGACGTAATTCTTCTGTGCAGCAATGAGGATAATCCTCAAGTTATGGACCCTGACCGTGTAATTTCTACCATCATCTTTCAACTTTTCTTTCTCAAGGAACGCATTAAAATTTAACGGAACAACAGCACGGGCCATCTATCTACAACAACATAGACAAGCAAAATACTATGAGGTACTAAGTTCATGATAAATTAAAGTTCAATTAATCATATTTAAGAACTCCCACTTAGATAGACATCCCTCTAATCATCTAAGTGATCACGTGATCCATATCAACTAAACCATGTCCGATCATCATGTGAGATGGAGTAGTTTTCAATGGTGAACATCACTATGTTGATCATATCTACTATATGATTCACGCTCGACCTTTTGGTCTCAGTGTTTCGAGGCCATATCTGCATATGCTAGGCTCGTCAAATTTAACCCGAGTATTTGTGGGTGTGTAAAAACTAGCTTGCACCCGTTGTATATGAACGTAGAGCTTATCACACCCAATTATCACGTGGTGTCTCGGCACGACGAACTTTGGCAATGGTGCATACTCAGGGGGAACACTTGTACCTTGAAATTTAGTGAGAGATCATCTTATAATGCTACCGTCAAACAAGCAGAATAAGATGCATAAAGGATAAGCATCACATGCAATCAATATAAGTGATATGATATGGCCATCATCATCTTGTGCCTGTGATCTCCATCTCCAAAGCACCGGCATGATCACCATCGTCACCGGCTTGACACCTTGATCTCCATCGAAGCATCATTGTTGTCACGCCAGTTATTGCCTCCACGACTATCGCTACCGCTTGGTGATAAAGTAAAGCAATTACATGGCGATTGAATTTCATACAATAAAGTGACAACCATATGGCTCCTGCCAATTGCCGATAACTGTGTTACAAAACATGATCATCTCATACAATAAAATTTAGCATCATGTCTTGACCATATCACATCACAACATGCCCTGCAAAAACAAGTTAGACGTCCTCTACTTTGTTGTTGCAAGTTTTACGTGGCTGCTACGGGCTGAGCAAGAACCATTCTTACCTATGTATCAAAACCATAACGATATTTCGTCAAGTTAGTGTTGTTTTAACCTTCAACAAGGACCGGGCGTAGTCACACTCGGTTCAACTAAAGTTGGAGAAACTGACACCCGCCAGCCACCTGTGTGCGAAGCACGTCGGTAGAACCAGTCTCGCGTAAGCGTACGCGTAATGTCGGTCCAGGCCGCTTCATCCAACAATACCGCCGAACCAAAGTATGACATGCTGGTAAGTAGTATGACTTGTATCTCCCACAACTCACTTGTGTTCTACTCGTGCATATAACATCTACGCATAAACCTAGCTCGGATGCCACTATTGGGGAACGTAGTAATTTCAAAAAAAATTCCAATGCACACGCAGGATCATGGTGATGCATAGAAACGAGAGGGAAGAGTATCGTCCACGTACCCTCGTAGACCGTAAGCGGAAGCGTTATGAGAACGCGGTTGATGTAGTTGAACGTCTTCACGATCCGACCGATCCAAGTACCGAACGCACGGCACCTCCGAGTTCAGCACACGTTCAGCTTGATGACGTCCCATGAACTCCGATCTAGCAGAGCTTCATAGGAGAGTTTCGTCAGCACGACGGCGTGATGATGGTGATGATGTTGCTACCGACGCAGGGCTTCGCCTAAGCACCGCTACGATATGATCGAGGTGGATTATGGTGGAGGGGGGCACCACACACGGCTAAAGGATCAATGATCAACTTGTGTGTTCTAGGGAGCCCCCCTGCCGCCATATATAAAGGAGCAAGGGGGGAGGCCGATCGGCCCCTGTAGGGCGCGCCAGGAGGAGGAGGAGTCCTCCTCTTAGTAGGAGTAGGACTCCCCTTTCCTACTCCTACTAGGAGGAGGAAAGGAGGGGGAAGGGGAGAAGGAAGGAGAGGGACAAAAGGAGGAAAGGGGGCCGACCCACTAGTCCAATTCGGTTTGGGCTAGGGGGGCCGCACGCCCTGCCTCCTCTCTTCCACCACTTGGCCCATGAGGCCCAATACTTCTTCCCCGTATTCCCATAACTCGCTAGTACTCGGAAAAATACCCAAATCACTCGGAACATTTCCGATGTCCGAATATAGTCGTCCAATATATCGATCTTTACGTCTCAACCATTTCGAGACTCATCGTCATGTCCCCGATCTCATCCGGGACTCCAAAGTACCTTCGGTACATCAAATCACATAAACTCATAATACCGATCATCACCAAACGTTAAGCGTGCGGACCCTACGGGTTCGAGAACTATGTAGACATGACCGAGACACGTCTCCGGTCAATAACCAATAGCGGAACCTGGATGTTCATTTTGGCTCCTACATAATCTACGAAGATCTTTATCGTTCAAACCGCATAACAACATACGTTGTTCCCTTTGTCATCGGTATGTTACTTGCCCGAGATTCGATCGTCGGTATCTCAATACCTAGTTCAATATCATTACCAGCAAGTCTCTTTACTCGTTCCGTAATGCACTATCCCGCAACTAACTCATTAGTTGCATTGCTTGGAATGATGTGCATTACCGAGAGGGCCCAGAGATACCTCTCCAACAATCGAAGTGACAAATCCTAATCTCGATCTATGCCAACTCAACAAGTACCATCGGAGACACCTGTAGAGCACCTTTATAATCAACCAGTTACGTTGTGACGTTTGGTAGCACACAAAGTGTTCCTCCGGTAATCGGGAGTTGCATAATCTCATAGTCATAGGAACATGTATAAGTCATGAAGAAAGCAGCATTAAACTAAAATGATCAAGTGCTAAGCTAACGGAATGGGTCAAGTCAATCACATCATTATGACAACTCATGTTTATGGTTAGGAAACATAATCATATTTGATTAACGAGCTAGTCAAGTAGAGGCATACTAGTGACACTTTGTTTGTCTATGTATTCACACATGTATTATGTTTCCGGTTAATACAATTCTAGCATGAATAATAAACATTTATCATGAAATAAGGAAATAAATAATAACTTTATTATTGCCTCTAGGGCATATTTCCTTCACTAACATAGGTGACTTTGTCGCAGACCAATTCTAGATGAAGTTCCCTAGTGTTTCTCTGTGTTCTTGCATTTGTCTCTTGCATACTTCATCTAGATTTCTTTTCTTGATTTGTTCTGCATTTTGCTGCATCCAATTCATTGCAAATCCTTCAGTTAATTCCTTGCAAATCTTTGTGATATCCTATTTGACTAGTGAGCTAAGGTGACAAAATGTTGTCTCTGTGTTGAACTCAGACACACCGGATTGCCACTTTCGGTTGAACCGAACCATTTCGGTGCTACCGAAGAAAACAACTCAGTGTTACCGATTTCAATGCTAAGAAGACACTTTGTCATTTGCATCCTGCATATCTGTTCCAGATCCACGCAATGATTCTAGTCCTCTACCAGCATCACATTCTATATGCTACTTTACTTTGTGACTCAAGGACCAAACCTATCTTGACTCACACTCCAGAAGATCCTTCTTGGAAATTGATGTCAAAGGGGGAGAGAGATCACATCAAAGCTTACTTGCTTCAAAAGGGGGAGAGTACTTCCAAGGGGAGAAATACTTGATCACATCAAACGGAGAGAGGGACCCTAGATGCTTGGTATTCAAGAGGAGAGAAGTCACATGTCTTTAAGAGGGGAAAGACATGTTAGTTTGTGTTTTTGTGCTCTGATCTATTTTGCTCTGATTTTCTGTTCCCTATATTCTCCCATTACCCAATATAAAATTCAGGGGGAGAAAGACTTCTAGGGAAGGAAATCTTTGAATTCATTGCATATCTTTACCTTTGGGGACATGTCTATATCCCATTGGAGTACCTAGTACCCATTCTCTACATGTCATCCCAGTCTTGGTACTCTTGTGGTTTGCAGTTCTTGCTCTGTTCAGTAGATGTATCTATGTTATCTAACCTTGTTTACTCAGGTTCATCTCTTCCTAAGTCGGCTTAAGACCACAAGGTAAGTATATGCATCACATTCATGTGCATGATGATCTCATGCTGATGTACATATTGTTTGCAACAAGGAATCATGAACATAAAGTTACAATCTCTATATTCACATTATTTGCTCTGATGCATATAGCCAAGATACATGTAACTCATTGCTTGCTCTGTCATGCTTTTGCACTCACCTGCTCTTATACTCTATATTTACATGATTGCATATACATAGAGGGAGCCTATGCATGTTAGATGTCTTTCCAAATCTTTACCTACTATTCTTTATATCTTTATCTAAATCTTTAATGTATGCTGCCATCAGTTACCAAAAAGAGGGAGATTGAAAGCATAAGTGCTCCCTGGATGGTTTTGGTAATCAATGTCAACATATCTCTTGTTGGACTAATACTTTTATCCAGTATATTTCAGATAAGTTCAACAGTAGAGTGGCGTGGACAGGAGGATGTGGAACCCCTTCTAAATGCTAAGGATAGAAGATTGGCAAAAGCTCAAAAGCTCAAGACTCTACATTTTCATTTTAGTGATCCAAGATCACATTGAGTCCATAGGAAAGCTGATACTATTAAAAGGGGATGAGGTGTTGCTTAATGGCTTGCTTACTCAAAGTGCTTAGTGATATGCTCCAAAGCCCTCAACCACTTTCTCATATCCACATATGTCCAAACTAAAAGTCAAACTCGGCCCCACCGATTTGATCTATCCGGCACCACCGAGTTCACTTGACATAGCCACTGCCAGAAACCCTAATCAATTCGGTCTCACCAATGGGATCCTGGTCTCATCGAGATGGGATTGCAAACTCTCTCCTGCCTGTTGCAATTATTTCGGTCCCACCGAGATAAGCAATCGGTCCCACCGAGTTTGTCTGACCAACTCTCTTTTTAGCTTATTACCAAAATCGGTCCCGCCGAGTTTGTGTAATCGGTCTCATCGAGATTACGTTATGCCCTAACCCTAATGACATCGGTCCCACCGAGTTGACATGTCGGTCCCATCGAAAATCCTAACGTTTACATTTTGAACTAAATTCGTCTGACCGAGTTTCATGATTCGGTCCCACCTAATTTGGTGATTTGTGTGTAACGGTTAGATTTTATGTGCAGGCTATATATACCCCTCCACCCTTCCTTCATTAGAGGAGAGAGCCATCAGAACATGCCTACACTTCCAGCATTCATTTTCTGATAGAGAACCACCTACTCATGTGTTGAGACCAAGATATTCCATTCCAACCAGATGAATCTTGATCCCCAGCCTTCCCCAAATTGCTTTTCACTCAAATCATCTTTCCACCAAGTCCAAATCCGTGAGAGGGAGTTGAGTGTTGGGGAGACTATCATTTGAAGTATAAGAGCAAGGAGTTCGTCAACACACCATCTATTACCTTTTGGAAAGTGGTGTCTTCTAGATTGATTAGGTATCATTTGAGAGTCTCCGATAAGATTGTGGAGTTGAACCAAGGAGTTTGTACGGGCAAGAAGATCACCTACTTTATGAAGATCTATCCTAGTGAGGAAGTCCTTCGTGGGCGATGGTCATGATGGGATAGACAAGGTTGCTTCTTCGTGGACCCTTCGTGGGTTGAAGTCTCCATCAATGTGGATGTACGATAGCACCACCTATCGAAACCACGCCAAAAATCTTCGTGTCTCCAATTGCGTTTGCATGCTCCAATCACATCCCTTTACATTCTTGCAACTTGTATGCTTTACTTTCTGCTGCTCATATACTCTTGCCATGCTTGCTTAAATGTATTGTGAATGTTTAAACTTGTACAAAAACTTCATCTTAACTTGAAGAAATTAAAAACTGCTATTTTTCTTTGTTAAGAGTCTATTCACCCCCCTCCACCTCTTTTTGATCCTTTCGCAAATACAAGATACCCCGCACACATCACTCCAATGAGTGCCTCGCCAAGACTGGTCAAAATTAAATCTCAAAAATTGTGAGCACACTATCGAGGGAGTATTTATCACCGAGGTATAGGCCCTGCCTTTGTTTAAGGATGATCCTCTAATACTGCCCGGGGACGTGCATGTTCGCCTAATACAATGCAGGAATCTAACATCTGAAAACGGGGCAGAAATCTGGCCCAGGTCAGAACTGCGGTGGTGTTGCCATTGCTGTTGTGTCGCGCCAACAACATTTGACAGAAAGAGTTTGTGGAGAGCACTGCAAATGGGAGAAAATCAATGAGGATCGATCAACTACCAAGGTCCGCTCCGGTGAATATGCGTTGTTACAAGTTCAACAACTGGCACCTTAATTATTCAGTGCCTCCGAATCCACCCTTTTTCCGGATATTATTTGCACCAGTTGAGATAGAAAGAGAGCATTGCAACCTCGCAAGCGAATAACCAACATCTGGGATGTACTTCTGCCAACAGGACAATAGGTACAGAATAACGAGGGAGCGACAAGGAGATTCGCAAAGTGATTCCAGCCCACTACTGTGCCATACAAACAAGGGCATTTTCTCAAAAAAAAAAAATACAAACAAGGGCATGCCCCCCACTGCTCTTGTTAGAAACCTCTGTGTTGTTCTTCAGAAGCATCTCCCCACCGCTCTTTCAGTCACTTTGGCAGCCAATGCCCCTTGCGGCTGTTACCATACACCTAAAAGACAGCATTGGAGGTTGACAATCAGATCATAATATACTGTACTTTCAAACATTATACTCCCTCCGTCCCAAAATGCAAGACGTTTTTTCACACACTGGTAATATGGAAAAATGTCTTACATTTTGAGACGGAGGGAGCAACAGTTAGCTATACCCTGTATCTTTATGTATTTACAGCAGTCCTAATGGAACATGGACAATGTAACCATACGAGTGCCATTTCAGGGAATAAGCAATTGTAACTCCTAATGACAAGAACAAGAAATTTACAATATCTGCATAAATTCATGAACAGTACAACTGAACAAAGCCAAGCCAGAGAAATACGGTATTAACAAGCATCCGGACTGGAGCGAGCGTAGAGTAACGAACAGAGAGAGTAGCGGCAAAATCACAAAAAGGTTATTTTCTACACGTAAACAGTGAACTGAGTGTTAGTTAAGTTAGTATAGCGGACAACTAGAGAACAAGTACAGGTTCTAATAGTGGCACTGAGGGAGCACGAACAAACCAACCATAGTTCAATAAGTTGAACAGCCGGGTGGAGAAATCACATTTGTCCAAAAGAAGTTGAGAAAGAAAATGGTCAGTTGAACAAAACTCTTCTATCCCATTGAGTTCAAGCCAAGTGTCATGCCCAACTGTCGGTTATTATAAAAATAAACACCAACTCAATAAGTCGGCTCTCCAGCCAACCGTGGCAACAGGTGAAGGACACCAATGGCTCTCCAGCCAACGCGGCCATGCAAGCCTGCCCCTGGGGTGAGCATGGGATCTGGCCAACAGGGGCTCCCCAGCATCCATCGGATACGTCGGTCCCGGAGCTCGCTGCTGCAGGACACGAGGAAGAGGAACAGGTACTGCCTGCAACAGCACAGAGCAAGGTGCAGAGCAAACGTGGCCCTCTGGCCATGTTGTTGTGCGGCTGGGCGGGTGCCAACAGGCCGTGTAGCATGGGCTGGGAGGGATGCTGTGTAGAGGGAGAGGCAGGGTTGGGTGATGCGTCGGAGGCAACCGGCACCTTGGACATCCCGTGCGAGGGGCTGGGCGCCGTGGTGACAGACAGCCAAAGTAGAAGGAGGCGTTGTGGCTCCCCAATTATGCGTGCATGGAAGTGTTGGACAAAGGAATTGCTATGCTGAGGACGTGTGGTGATGCTTACACACTGAAATTACTAGCTACTATTTGTGATTAGGCAATTTTTGGTTGTGTGTGCACTCCTGCTGCTTATAGAGAACAGAGAATGCAGCTATATTGATGTGAATTTTTGCTTCTTGCAGTTGTTAATGCACTGATATTTTAAGCTTTTTGGATATTTCAGACATACATTCAGTTCACACATGGCTGAGGCAATGACGCGGTATTTAAGGTGAGATTTCCACTTCATTCAAATTCCTTCTCTCACAATATGATGCGCAGATGGACATAATTTGGAAGGTGTGAAATGGTCGACACAAGATGGTGCCATTGTGGCCTGGGTTCACTTCTTAAATACAAGGTGCATGTGTTACCTTGAGAAAATGCATGGTAGTTTTGGGTGTTGTTTTCTCGCTCCTGATTGTAGTCAATCCTTACGAGGGATGGTATATGGACCAGGGTGGCGGCCCTCACGTCCAACTGAACAAGATTATTTTTAAAGTTTTTAGCCATTACCTTGCACAGGTTCGGTTCAATGACAGGTGTGTTGTGCGGTGGCCGAGCTCACTGCCTTAGGATTGACCATGTTCGGACATATTGTGATCCTGGGACAGCGCAACCATCATCGACAAGGGTGGGAAAAAGGTTAAGCAGTGACACAGGTGCAATCCCGTCTATAGAGGACATGGGTCTATGGAGGTCATTAGCCATGTTTACCAGACTAGTGGCGTGTGATACTTTTTTCTCCGTTGCAACGCACGGGCATGTTTGCTAGTACTAATAGTAATATGTGATCCAGGGCATACAAGAAGTCAATAACAACCAGAGCAAATAATCTAATAAAGTATTTCAAGACAAACTTGGTACAACAGAAAACCAGAGGAATTAGCCAACTAAAAAGCACAATTTTTCCCCTTGCAATCAAAGTGTTCGTATAATTTGGTGTGGTGAACCAGGATCCTGATATGCAGCTAATCTCACCACATTTTACTATTTACACAGCACAACTATAATCATATTTTTCTCAAAATTTTGTACATGGATATAAGTTAATACTTTGTGGTAACATTAATATTTTGAGAAAATTTAAAAAATGTATAATTTCGAAGATCAAGAACTATGGACAGACTCATATTATACTTCCCCTAAACTCACCCCAAATAAAATAACTTTTCTAACTGTCAGTTGCCTGATTTTTTTCTTAAATCTCAAGTCACCTGAAATTGCACATTAGTAATACTAAAATTGCATGCCATACAAGAACTAGGTACTTGAGTTCAACCACAAAAATCAAGTCTATGCTTATATTGTTGGCGTAATTGTTAACCTGAAGGACATATTACCATATTTATATCTTCTTGCACCAGTTTATTTCAGATACTATAAGTTTCAATTGTACCCCAAAAAAAGGCAGGAAGATAAAGCTCTTACCCCAAACAGAACTTGCAACACAGGCTATTGCCCAGCTGCTGCCCGTCCAGGCCAGATTGTGCCACCAGCAGGTACGCCATCATCTTTGAGCTCCTCCATCCACTCCTTGAAGAACTCCGGATCAAAACCTCCTTCACCGCCATCTTCCTGCTCTTCGATTCCTCCTTCATCCATTATATCAAGGGGTGCCTCTGTAGTCGTTGTCACTGCATCCTTGTTCGGAGGGGACATGGCTGGCATATGGCCTTCAAAGAGGGCGAGATGGCCGAACAGCTTGTCCTTGCGGGAGAAGGTGGTGCCGCAGGAGCAGCGCCACTGTGCCTCCTCACCGCAGTGGCGGAGGTGGCCGCGGAGATCGGCAAGAACAGCAAAACGCTTCTTGCCACCGCAGCGCTCGCACGCGTAGAGTTTGGGGCAGTGGCTGCGGCGGAAGTGGTTGCGCGCGCACACCGCTGACTTGAGCGGCCGGAAGCGGCGGTGCGCACGGTTCCGGTTGCACCCCGTGAAAGGACAGGAAAAGCGCACATCGCGGCCATCAGCTGGCTTTGCCTGACCGGGCCGGGAGAGCGCGTCCAGGGTCTTGAATCGGTCGCCGTGCGCACGCATGTGCATCCTAAGGTTGGCGTCGCGGCGGAAGCCCTTGCCGCATATATTGCAGAAGTGGACATGCTCCGCGAGCAGTTCGTCGGCATCGAGCTCCACGACATCGTAGCCCTTGGTGGCTTCTTGGGGAAGCACATCGGCGGTGGAGGCCGCGGCGGGAAGCTCTTGGATAGGAGCGGGAGGGGCAGGAGGGGCGGATGGGGCGGGAAAAGGGAGGGAGGAAGAAAGGAGGGAGGCGGCGTTGAGGACGACGAGGTGAGCGGCAGATGAGATCTCGGAGGACACGGACTGAATATCCGAGGAGGAGAGGGGCTGCGATTCCCCAGAAATGGAGGCGACGAGGAGGCGCCGGACAGCAGCCATGCGATCGCCGAGGGCTGCAAGCCGTTGGAGAGCGGCGCTGGGGTCCCCATCTCCTCCTCCAGCTCCGGCGCCGATAAGGGCGTCAGCGAGCATGGCCGGCAGCGGTGCCGTGTTCGCCGATGACGCGCCAGCGGCGGCGTCGGCGAATTGGTTGGTGGTGGAGTCCATTCAGTGAATACGGTGGTGCCCAACTTCGCTTAGCCCGACGACCTCGCTAGATGATTTCGAGGTCTGCGATTCTTCTTGCGCACAGGTCCATTCAATGGGCGTGTTTGGTTGCACCTTTTTTTTTTTACTTTTGCTTCGTGCATTTTCTTCTGAGAACTTTCGACTCTTTTTATTGTCAGTTTGATAACTTTTGATTTTTTTTCCCACAATTTGATAACTTTCGACTTTATTTAAACATAGCTTGAGACTTTATCCGAAGATGCAGCTCGCGAAGACGCAAAGACGCAGGCGGCGCAACTATGAAGATGTAGGACGTGAAGCTTCGAAGACGAGGACCATGAAGAACACGAACCTCTGAATTTGCACATCCTGAGATCACCATATGACTAGAGGCCGTATACTTGACGAACTCAAAGATTCTGAAGCCGGGTGGCCTATCACCGATACGAAAGAAGCCTGCTTGGGTTTCATTCCCAAAAATGCAAGATTCCAAACTCCGGATAAGCTCGAGGCTACTGACGGTACAATACACCGGGGTAGCCCGTCAGCCAGGAAGCCCGATATTGGACCAGCGTCAGGGTCCAAGGGGCTTGGTGGCAACTTGACTACAGGAGGCAGTCCAAGTGGCCAACACAAAGCAAGAAGTTCATCTTGCCATGCAAGCCGAGAAGCCCCTGGATCGGTTAGGAAACCTGTAAACCCTAACCCACGTCCCCTTTATAAGGCGAGGTTAGGGGTATCTTATGACACCTATTCTATGAGATACAAATCTCGTTAGTCACCATCATCATCCTCTTGTAACCCCCTCTCACGAGGTGCTTCCATATCAATAAAAATCAAAAGCAGGATGTAGGGTATTGCTGTCAGTGTCAAAATCGGCCGATCTCGGGTAGGGGTCCCGAACTGTGTGTCTGGGGATTGAAGGTAATAGGAGATGAAGAGGACACGATGTTTATCCAGGTTCGTGCCCTCTTGACGGATATAACGCCCAGGTAATCAAGCTACAGTAATTCCATGCTAATGGTGCCACGTCACCACGATTACTGTTGATAATCTACCGTTAGTTCAAAACCGAGTCAAATTCAAATTTAAAATAAGGTTAAATTATAAAAGTTTTCAAAAGTTAAAACAAAAATATTCGGGCAGTGCCATAAATTGCATATTTAATTATGATGTAATAAACACATTTTTATATAGTGCCAAAGTATTTTAAAATGGATTAAAACAGAAAAGGAAATAAAAGAAAGAAAGGAAATACAAAAAAGAAAACAAACTAACAAAAAAAGGAAAAATGTCCCCCTCCCCCGACTGGGCCTTTTGGCCCAGCTAACCATCCACACGGACCCCCAGCCGCCCGAATGGGCCGGCCCACCCCGCGCCCCCGCCTCCCTTATCCTCCCCCCCACGACCAAACCCTAATCCAATCGTTGCCCCACTCGCTCTCCTCCCTCGCTCCCCCGATCCAGATCGGGATCGGGGTGACCGCACCCTCGACGCCCGAAGCTGGTGCCCTGACGCCATCGCCCCCTTCCCGCCTGGACCTCGCCGGCGCGCCCTCACCGGTCTGCCTCCCGCTCCGCCGACGTCGTCCTCGTCCTCCCCCACGACCACCACTGCCCCGTTCCCTACAGACACTCGGTGAGGCCCCCGACCTCTTTCTCCCGCGCCTCACGCCCCGCTCCGGCAACGCCTTGCCACGCCGATGTGCGCCGTCCGCCGCTCGCCCACGCCCGGAGCCGCTCCCCTGCCTGCTGCCGCAGCCTCTTACTCCCCGCCCGCGCGCTGCGCTCGCCGCCTGCCCGCGCGCCCGCTCGCGCTCCGCCGCGCCGTCCACGGCCACCCCTGTGCACCGGCCGTGGCCTCTGCCCGCACCTCGCGCTCGCACTTGCCCCGACCGCGCCCGCTCGCCCGCGCTGCGCCTAGCTGCTGCTGCTCCGCCGCGCGTGCACGTCCCCTGCTCGCCGGAGTCCCGTCATGGCTCTGCTCCGCCACTGCCGTGTCGCCGCCCTCTTCCACACTCGACGACCTCGCCGTGCAGCCCTGCTACGACCCCGGGAGCACCCTGCGCGCTGTCCTCTTGCTCACCCGAAGTCGCGCCCCTCCGCACCGACTTCCTTCGCCGGAGAGAGCCGACCGGCGAGCCCGCCGTGGCCGCCGGCGTGCTCTGGCGCCCGTACCCCCGCCGCGGCCCGGTCCACCCCCCCTCGTTCGGGCGCGGCCTCGTTAACCACCACCCGCGCGCCCGCTATGGCCCTTTGGCCCACTGACAAAGGGGCCCCAGCCCCAGAACGTTTTAACAAAAAAAGATTTAATAATAATAATAAATAAAATAATTAATTAATTAATTGGTTGATTTAATTAATCTTAATTAATTAATTAAAGAATTAATTAAACTATTTAATCCTGATTAGATTAACCTGACCACTAATTAAACTAATTGACCCTGTTTAATTAACCTGCTAACTAAATGTGTCAATGACGAACGGGACCCACCTCTCAGGTTGACCAAGTCAACTGCTGACGTCATGCTGACGTCATGATGATGTTGGCAAACACTATTCTGGATAATGTTGTTTTAATTAATTAAATAAATCCTAAAAATGATTTAAATCTTTTAAAATTAATATAAAATAAACCGTAGCTCGGATGGAAAAACTTTGTACATGAAAGTTGCTCAGAACGACGAGACGAATCCGGATGCGCAGCCTGTTCGTCCGCCACGCATCCCTAGCATAGCGAACACGTAACTTTTCTCCTCCGGCTCCTTTGCCCGAAAACGCGAAACACCGGGGATACTTTCCCGGATGTTTTCCCCCTTCACCGGTACCACATTGTACCGCGTTAGGGCACCCCTAGCACCGATACTTGTCATGTCATGCATCGCTATGCATCTGTTTGCTTAATATTTATTGTTTCTTCCCCCTCTTCTCTCGCTAGACACCGAGACCGACGCCACTGCTACCCAGTACGACTACGGTGTTGACGACCCCTCTCTCTTGACAGAGCAACCAGGCAAGCCCCCCCTTTGATCACCAGATATCGCCTACTCTTCTCTATACTGCTTGCATTACAGTAGTGTAGCATGTTACTGCTTTCCGTTAATCCTATTCTGATGCATAGCCTGTCCTTGCTACTAATGTCGTTACCTTTACCTGCTATCCTAATGCTTAGTATAGGATGCTAGTGTTCCATCAGTGGCCCTACACTCTTGTCCGTCTGCGATGCTATACTACTGGGCCGTGATCACTTCGTGAGGTGATCACGGGCATATGCTATATACTTTATACTGAACATTACTTATGATACTGTTCGGAGTTGGGGGCTGAAGGGGCAGGTGGCTCCATTCCGGTAGAGGTGGGCCTGGGTTCCCGACGGGCCCCGACTGTTACTTTGTGGCGGGGCGACAGGGCAGGTTGAGACCACCTAGGAGAGAGGTGGGTCTGTCCCTGGTCGGCGTCCGTGGTTATTTCAAAATAACACGCTTAACGAGATCTTGGTATTTGATCTGAGTCTGGCTACTGGCCTATACGCACTAACCATCTACGCGGCGACAGTTATGGGTACTCGATGTCGTGGTATCAGCCGAAGCCTTCATGACGTCAGCGACTGAGAGGCGCGTGCCGGGTTGGACTGGAACGCGTGCTCTTGTATAAGGGAGGCTAGGTCTGCTCACCGGCCGCGTACGCAACGTGCAGGTGTGCAATGGGCGATGGGCCCAGACCCCTGCGCCATAGGATTTAGACCGGCGTGCTGACCTCTCTGTTGTGCCTAGGTAGGGCTGCGACGTGTTGATCTTCCGAGGCCGGGCATGACCCAGGAAAGTGTGTCCGGCCAAATGGGATCGAGCGTGTTTGGTTATGTGATGCACCCCTGCAGGGAAGTTAATCTATTCGAATAGCCGTGATCTTCGATAATAGGACGACTTGGAGTTCTACCTTGACCTTATGACAACTAGAACCGGATACTTAATAGAACACACCCTTCCAAGTGCCAGATACAACCGGTGGTCGCTCTCTCAGAGGGTGACGAGGGAAGGATCATTGGTTAGGGTTATGCTATGCGATGTTACTTGGTGAACTTACCATCTACTCTCTTCTTCTGCTGCAAGATGGAGGTTACCAGAAGCGTAGTCTTCGATAGGACTAGATATCCCCCTCTTATTCCGGCATTCTGCAGTTCAGTCCACATATGATAGACTTATTCCATTTGATACAAATGCATACATTTGTAGTGTAGCTCCTTGCTTGCGAGTACTTTGGATGAGTACTCATGGTTTCTTTGATTCCTCTTTTCCCCCTTTTTCTACACCCGATTGCTGCGACCAGACGATGGAGCCCAGGAGCCAGACGCCACCGTCGATGACGACTACTACTACTCGAGAGGTGCCTACTACTACGTGCAGCCCGCTAACGACGACCAGGAGTAGTTTAGGAGGATCCCAGGCAGGAGGCCTGCCCCTCTTTCGATCTGTATCCCAGTTTGTGCTAGCCTTCTTAAGGCAAACTTGTTTAAATTATGTCTGTACTCAGATATTGTTGCTTCCGCTCACTCGTCTATGATCGAGCTCTTGTATTCGAGCCCTTGAGGCCCCTGGCTTGTAATATGATGCTTGTATGACTTATTTTATTTGTAGAGTTGTGTTGTGATATCTTCCCGTGAGTCTCTGATCTTGATCGTACATGTTTGCGTGTATGGTTAGTGTACGATTGAATCGGGGGCGTCACAAGTTGGTATCAGAGCCGACTGCCAGTAGGAATCCCCCTTCCACACTCCTTGGCCGAAGTCGAGTCTAGACATTACAAAAACTTTTACTAACATGGTTGTGTGCCTTACGGGCCCACGTCGCCATCTGGGTGGTATTAGTATCTTTGACTCCTCGATCCTTACTCTAGGACTCTGAACTCTCTTCTACTCGGGTTAAACGATTTTAATAACTTTAACATTACGATCCCGTGACCACATTCACCCCAAAGTTGGATAAGCCCTAGCTATTCCTTGGAGTAGTATATTGAACATTATCCACACTGTCAGTTTACTCCTTTGAAACATCTTTGTTTTCAGATGGAACCCATGAGACAGGTCGTGCGCCACACGATGGCCATTGGTGCCTCAGGATCACCTGCTGTGTTGGTTGAGATGATGACCTATCTGGGTTATCGCTGGCACCCTGAGTACACCGTCTATGAGGAGTACCAAGACTTCAACCAGGAGCAGTACCATGCCATCGTCCACCTCTACTCTCGGGAGTATGACTCCACTACCGTGCTGCACACTGCTCATGGTGTTGGAGTGACTATCGACATGGCAGTCCACGATACTGCTTATGCTGCTCTGACACGTCTTCATGGAGAGTATCAGGAGTTGGACACCTCCCCCTTCAGGCACATTGCTATCGCGTCCGATGTTGGTGCGGAGGGATACTACACTGCTGCCTACTCCACTGTCACCCAAGAGCCCTTCTACCATCAGAACCTGGTTTTGCATGCTGATGGGCTGGATAGAGCTAACCGAGCTCTTCGCCATGAGTTGTACACCACCCGTCAGCACCTGTATCGTGCTCTGACGCTGTTGCACCCCTCTGTCTGATCTGATGATCTGTCGCGTTCTGTGATCTACCCTGCCAGGACCGTGATGCCCCAGGGCGTCGGCTGGCCAGATGTGGGAGGCTACTCTCCCGCACTTGGTCCTCTCCTGCCACCTGCGCATCGGGTTCCGCACCAGAGTATCCGCGGACCCCAGGCTACTCGCGTGGAGGTCTTCCCTTCGCGTCACTACCAGCTGTCAGGCTACACCTACCTCCACAGTTCCTCATGGGACTGATGTAGGCTTGCTTGTTAGTGTTAGATGCATTCACCGCGAGCCTGCATGCCGCCTATGATGTTCTTAGTCTGTGTGCTGAACTCTGTGTGCCGAACTCTATGCATGATCACTTTTGTAAGATATGCCAACTATGTACTATGAAGTATCTATCATGTTCCTTTCATTATGCATGTTTCATCATGAATGATTTTTGCCCTTGCAAATTCTCAATGCTGAACTACCCCTGTTATATATTAGCAGGATGGTTAGACCAGGTGGTCGTGGTCGTGGTAACCCTCCCCCACCCCCGCCTGAGTACATGGCTGGGATGATGCAATAGTTTGATCTGAATCGCCAGTTCATGGAGAATATTATGGCTCAGTTTCCTCGCCCCAATATGACCCAGCAACCAACCCAAGTGACTCTGCAGGATTTCATGCGTCTCAACCCAACTATGTACCGCAGCTCAACTCAACCTCTAGATGCTGATGACTGGCTCTATGACATCACCTATGAGATGGAGTCTGCTGATGTAGCCCCTGCCAGCTATGTCACCTTTGCTTCCTTCTTCTTGAAGGGACCCGCTGCTCAATGGTGGAACAGCCACAGGCGTACTTTGCCGGTTGGAACAATCATCACCTGGCCAGACTTCCAAGCTGCTTTCCGTGCTTGCTTCATTCCTCAGGGAGTCATGGACCATAAGAAGCGTGAGTTCCGCAACCTCACCCAAGGCAACAAAACCGTTGAAGCTTATCAGCGGGAGTTTCTTGACTTGTCCCGCTATGCTGAAGAAGACATTGCAACTGATGCACGCAGACATGAGAAGTTCCGTGATGGCCTTCAAGCTGACATCAAGCTCACACTTCTAGTGCATGACTTTGCTGATTTCACCACCCTGGTGAACAAGGCCATCAATGTTGAAACTGGTCTGCAGGAATACCAGAGCTCTCACAGGCGCAACCGTGACACAGGCTCATCTCCGGGCCCGCCCTCGCAGAAGCGTAAGATATGGATTCCCAACAGCATGTACCAGCCAACTGCACCTGCCCCAAGGCAGTCCTATGCTGCACCTCGTCTGCCTACTCCTCCAACTAGGCAGCCAAGGCTTCCAGCTCCACCATCCCAAGCTCCTGTTCCCACTCACAATAATGGTTTGTGCTTCAGGTGTGGTCAACCAGGGCACCGTGCTAGGGAATGCAACCAGAACCAGAATCAACTGGCCCTCCCAGCAACTGGCCGTGGAAGCAACCAGCCCCGCAACAACAATGCCAAGTCTTTGTTGGAAATATGCCCTAGAGGCAATAATAAATTGATTATTATTATATTTCCTTGTTCATGATAATCCTTTATTATCCATGCTAGAATTGTATTGATAGGAAACTCAGATACATGTGTGGATACATAGACAACACCATGTCCCTAGTAAGCCTCTAGTTGACTAGCTCGTTGATCAATAGATGGTTACGGTTTCCTGACCATGGACATTGGATGTCGTTGATAACGGGATCACATCATTAGGAGAATGATGTGATGGACAAGACCCAATCCTAAGCATAGCACTAGATCGTGTAGTTCGTATGCTAAAGCTTTTCTAATGTCAAGTATCATTTCCTTAGACCATGAGATTGTGCAACTCCCGGATACCGTAGGAGTGCTTTGGGTGTGCCAAACGTCACAACGTAACTGGGTGGCTATAAAGGTACACTACGGGTATCTCCGAAAGTGTCTGTTGGGTTGGCACGAATCAAGACTGGGATTTGTCACTCCGTGTGATGGAGAGGTATCTCTGGGCCCACTCGGTAGGACATCATCATAATGTGCACAATGTGATCAAGGAGTTGATCATGGGATGATGTGTTACGGAACGAGTAAAAGAGACTTGCCGGTAACGATATTGAACAAGGTATCGGGATACCGACGATCGAATCTCGGGCAAGTGTCGTACCGATAGACAAAGCGAATTGTATACGGGATTGATTAAGTCCTTGACATCGTGGTTCATCCGATGAGATCATCGTGGAACATGTGGGAGCCAACATGGGTATCCAGATCCCGCTGTTGGTTATTGACCGGAGAGTCATCTCGGTCATGTCTGCATGTCTCCCGAACCCGTAGGGTCTACACACTTAAGGTTCAGTGATGCTAGGGTTATAGAGATATTAGTATGCGGTAACCCGAAAGTTGTTCGGAGTCCCGGATGAGATCCCGGACGTCACGAGGAGTTCCGGAATGGTCCGGAGGTAAAGAATTATATATAGGAAGTGCTATTTCGGCCATCGGGACAAGTTTCGGGGTCACCGGTATTGTACCGGGACCACCGGAAGGGTCCCGGGGGTCCACCGGGTGGGGCCACCTGCCCCGGAGGGCCACATGGGCTGTAGGGGGTGCGCCTTGGCCTACATGGGCCAAGGGCACCAGCCTCTAGAGGCCCATGCGCCAAAGGGACAAGAGGAGGGGAGAGTCCTAAAGGGGGAAGGCACCTCCGAGGTGCCTTGGGGAGGATGGACTCCTCCCCCCCTTGGCCGCACCCTTCCTTGGAGGAAGGGGCAAGGCTGCGCCCTCCCCCTCTCCCTTGGCCCTATATATAGTGGGGGAAGGGAGGGAAACCATACCTAAGGCCTGGCGCCTCCCTCTCCCTCCCGTGACACATCTCCCTCATCCCGCAGCGCTTAGCGAAGCCCTGTTGGAATCCCGCTACTTCCACCACCACGCCGTTGTGCTGCTGGATCTCCATTAACCTCTCCTCCCCCCTTGCCGGATCAAGAAGGAGGAGACGTCGCTGCTCCGTACGTGTGTTGAACGCGGAGGTGCCGTCCGTTCGGCGCTAGGATCATCGGTGATTTGGATCACGACGAGTACGACTCCATCAACCCCGTTCTCTTGAACGCTTCCGCGCGCGATCTACAAGGGTATGTAGATCCACTCCTCCCTCGTTGCTAGATAACTCCATAGATTGATCTTGGTGACACGTAGGAAAATTTTGAATTATTGCTACGTTCCCCAACAGTCTTATGGTCGTGTTCATGCCAACCACGTTGATCTCAATGAAGTTCTAGACCAGCCTGCTACCGTGATGGGTACACTCCTCGTAAATTCAGTACCAGCATCTGTTTTATTTTATACAGGAGCATCGCATTCATTCATATCAGCTGAGTTTACATTCATGCATGGCATTAAATACGAAGAGATGAACACAACGATTGTGGTACACACTCCTGTGGGCCAGTGTCAAACCTCTATGGTTAGTCACAACGTTCCCATTGAAATTGAAGGACTGGAATTCCTTGCCTCTCCCATCGTACTGAAGTCCTGTGGCATCGACCTCATTCTGGGAATGGATTGGTTGAAAGCGCATACTGCTTCTATAGTTTGCGCCACTAAGGTCGTCCATCTGCTACACCCTTCTGATGAAATAATTGCTTACCAAGCTCATCTAGTTCAGAACGCCGAGGCACGTCTTTATGCCTTGAATGCGTTGAACGCTGCACCACTCGAGGGCGTTGAAAACATTCCCATCGTTCGTGAATTCCAAGACGTCTTCCCAGAAGAACTTCCAGGGATTCCCCCTGCTAGAGCTGTCGAATTCATCATCGACTTGAAACCCGGCACCACCCCTATAGCCAAACGACCCTACAAGATGCCACCACATTAACTCATTGAGCTTAAGGAGGAAATCGACAAATCTCTTGTCAAAGGTTTCATTCGCCCAAGTTGCTCTCCTCGGGGAGCACCTTCTCTCTTTGTTAAGAAGAAGGATGGGACAAACCGATTAGTCCAAGACTACCGTCCTATAAACCAAGCTACCATTCAGAATAAATATCCTCTTCCTCGGATCAATGATCTTTATGACCAACTGGCTGGTTCATCAGTGTTCTCCAAACTCGACTTGAGGTTGGGTTACCACCAGATCCGTGTTCATGACGAGGACATCCCAAAAACCGCCTTCGTGACTCGGTATGGATCATACGAGTACACCGTCATGTCATTCGGCTTAACGAATGCTCCAGCCACTTTCTCTCGCCTGATGAATTATATATTCATGGATTACCTCGACAAGTTCGTCGTGGTTTATCTGGATGATATCCTGGTATTTTCCAAGAACAAAGAAGAACATGCTGAACATCTTCGTCTTGTGCTGGAAAAGCTTCGAGAGCACCAACTCTATGCTAAGTATTCCAAGTGTGAATTCTGGCTCCCCGAAGTAACCTATCTTGGGCATGTCATCTCCAAGGATGGTATTGCCGTCAACCCTGAACGAGTTCAGGCTATTCTCGATTGGACTCCTCCGAAGAATGTCAAGCAAGTCCGAAGTTTTCTCGGTCTCGCCAGCTATTGCCGTCAATTCGTCGAGAACTTCTCCAAGATTGCCAGGCCTCTGACTAATCTGTTACATAAGGGTGTCAAGTTCGAATGGACAGACAAGTGTCAGGAAAGTTTCCAGGCGCTCAAAGACAAGTTCACTTCTGCCCCAGTGCTTGCTCCACCTGATACTAAGAAGGACTTCATCATTTACTGCGATGCTTCCCGTCAAGGATTGGGCTGTGTCCTAATGCAAGAGCACAGAGTGATTGCTTATGCCTCTCGTCAACTGCGCCCTCACGAAGAAAACTACCCAGTTCACGACCTCGAGCTTGCTGTTGTCATTCATGCACTGAAGCAGTGGCGACATTACCTTCTCGGTAATCATTGCGAGATCTTCACCGACCACCAAAGTCTGAAGTATCTGTTTACTCAGCCAGATCTGAACCTCCATCAGCAGAGATGGATGGAGACTATTGCAGACTTTGACGTGGGTATATCCTATACCCCCGGCAAGGCTAATGTAATGGATGATGCCTTGAGCCGCAAGTCTTAATGCAACCACCTCCAGGTTCACAAAGTTCAGCCCTCGCTTGTCGAAGAATTTAGAAAGCTAAACCTTCATGTTGTTCCTCCTGTAGCACTCGCTCCCCCTCCCCCAGAGTTCCGAAAGATGAATCTTCATGTTTTTACTAAGGGTTCTCTAAATACCCTGGCTGTCGTACCAGATCTCGTAGCTGGTATAAAGACTATTCAAGGTTATGACTCTGAAGTCCATAAGATTAAACGCCATTTAGCAGAAGGAAAGCCCTCATTCTTCACTATCGCCGATGATGGTGCCTTGTACTTCAAAGGCCGCCTAGTGGTACCATGTTCGAAGAAAAACCTGGATAAGACTAAAAGGGTTATGAAAGAAGCTCATGATACGCCTCTGTCCATCCATCCTGGTAGTACAAAGATGTACCATGATATCTATCAAAGATTCTGGTGGTCTAATATGAAGTAGGACATTGCTCGTTATGTTGCTAAGTGTGACGTTTGCCGCCGTATCAAAGCAGAGCATCAAAGGCCTGCTGGAACTCTGCAACCTATCTCTATTCCTGAATGAAAATGGGACCATGTTGAAATGGACTTCGTCACTGGATTTCCCAAATCGCAGAAAGGTAATGATGCTATTCTTGTCGTCATTAACCGGCTTTCTAAAGTTGCACATTTTCTGGCGGTCAAAGAGACAATCACTGCTAGTCAGCTTGCTACTCTCTACATGTCCAGAATTATTTCACTTCACGGTATTCCACTGGTTATCAGTTCAGACCGTGGCAGCTTATTCACTTCAAGATTTTGGGCAAGTTTCCAAGAAGCTATGGGAACTCACCTGTTGTTCAGTACGGCGTTTCATCCTTAGTCGCAAGGACAGGTTGAACGTGTCAACCAAGTTCTCGAAGACATGCTTCGAGCTTGTGTAATTTCCTTCGGCAAGAAATGGGAGGAATCTCTTCCATATGCCGAGTTCTCTTATAATAATAGCTATCAAGCTAGTCTGAAGATGTCCCCCTTTGAAGTGCTATATGGACGAAAGTGTCGAACCCCTCTGAACTGGTCAGAAACTGGGGAACGTCCACTCTTCGGTCCGAATATTATCCAACAGGCCGAAGAACAAGTTCGCATTATTCGCGAGAATCTCAAGACTGCTCAGTAACGTCAGAATGACCGTCATCACCAAGACATGGTCTATTAACCTGGCGAAAAGGCTTATCTTCGAGTTACACCAATGAAGGGTGCTCACCGCTTTGAGATCAAGGGCAAGCTAGCTCCTCGCTATATCGGTCCATTCACTATTCTCGAAAGGCGTGGAAAGGTGGCATATCAACTGGAGCTTCCGCCGAACCTTTCCCAGGTTCACGATGTGTTCCATGTGTCACAACTCCGCCGCTGCTTCAAGGATCCAATCCGAGCAGTGGATCATGAAGTGCTCGAATTGCAACAGGATCTCTCCTATAAAGAGCATCCGGTCCGCATTCTCGACCAAGCTGAACGCCACACACGTCAGAAGGCGATCAAGTTCCTCAAAGTCCAGTGGTCGCATCACTCTAAAGATGAAGCCACTTGGGAACGCGAGGACCGCTGCGTGATGAATACCCCGCACTGTTTCCTTCTACCTCCTAAATCTCGGGACGAGATTTCTTGTAGTGGAGGAGTTTTGTAACGCCCGGGTAATCAAGCTACAGTAATTCCACGCTAATGATGCCACGTCACCATGGTTACTATTGATAATCTACCGTTAGTTCAAAACCAAGTCAAATTCAAATTTAAAATAAGGTTAACTTATAAAAGTTTTCAAAAGTTAAAACAAAAATGTTCGGGCAGTGCCATAAATTGCATATTTAATTATGGTGTAATAAAAATATTTTTATATAGTGCCAAAGTATTTTAAAATGAATTAAAACAGAAAAGGAAATAAAAGAAAGAAAGGAAATACAAAAGAGAAAACAAACTAACAAAAAAAAGGAAAAGGCACCCCTGCTGGGCCTTTGGGCCCAGCTAACCATCCACGCGGACCCCCAGCCGCCCGAATGGGCCGGCCCACCCCGCGCCCCCCGCCTCCCTTATCCCCCCCACGACCAAACCCTAATCCAACCGTCGCCCCACTCGCTCTCCTCCCTCGCTCCCCCGATCCAGATCGGGATCGGGGTGACCGCGCCCTCGACGCCCGATGCTGGCGCCCTGACGCCGTCGCTCCCTCCCCGCCTGGACCTGCCGGCGCGCCCTCATCGGTCTGCCTCCCGCTCCGCCGACGTCGTCCTCGTCGTCCCCCCACGACCACCACTGCCCCGTTCCCTACAGACACTCGGTGAGGCCCCCGGCCTCTTTCTCCCGCGCCTCACGCCCCGCCCCGGCCACCGCCTTGCCACGCCGATGCGCGTCGTTCGCCGCTCGCCCGTGCCCGGAGCCACGACCCTGCCTGCTACCGCAGCCTCTTACTCCCCGCCCGCGCGCTGCGCTCGCCGCCTGCCCGCGCGCCCGCTCGCGCTCCGCCGCGTCGTCCACGGCCACCCCTGTGCACCGATCGTGGCCTCTGCCTGCACCTCGCGCTCGCACTTGCCCCGACCACGCCCGCTCGCCCGCGTTGCGCCTAGCTGCTGCTGCTCCGCCGCGCGTGCACGTCCCCTGCTCGTCGGAGTCCCGGCATGGCTCTGCTCCGCCACTTCCGCGTCGCCGCCCTCTTCCACACTCGACGACCTCGCCGTGCAGCCCTGCTGCGACCCCGGGAGCACCCTGCGCGCCGTCCTCCTGCTCACCCGCAGCCACGCCCCTCCGCGCCGACTTCCTTCGCCGGAGACGGCCGACCGGCGAGCCTCGCCGTGGCCGCCGGCGTGCTCTGGCGCCCGTACCCCCGCCGCGGCCCGGTCCACCCCCCTCGTTCGGGCACGGCCCCGTTAACCACCACCCGCGCGCCCGCTATGGCCCTTTGGCCCACTGACAAAGGGGCCCCAGCCCCAGAACGTTTTAACAAAAAAAGATTTAAAAATAATAATAAATAAAATTAATAATTAAATTAATCTTAATTAATTAATTAAAGAATTAATTAAACTATTTAATCCTGATTAGATTAACCTAACCACTAATTAAACTAATTGACCCTGTTTAATTAACCTGCTAACTAAATGCGTCAATGACGAACGGGACCCACCTGTCAGGTTGACCAAGTCAACTGCTGACGTCATGATGACGTCAGCAAACACTATTCTGGATAATGTTGTTTTAATTAATTAAATAAATCCTAAAAATGATTTAAATCTTTTAAAATTAATATAAAATAAATCGTAGCTCGGATGGAAAAACTTTGTACATGAAAGTTGCTCAGAACGACGAGACGAATCCGGATACGCAACCTGTTCGTCCGCCACGCATCCCTAGCATAGCGAACACGCAACTTTCCTCCTCCGGCTCCTCTGCCTGAAAACGCGAAACACTGGGGATACTTTCCTGGATGTTTTCCCCCTTCACTGGTACCACCTCGTATCGCGTTAGGGCACCCCTAGCACCGATACTTGTCATGTCATGCATCTCTATGCATCTGTTTGCTTAATATTTATTGTTTCTTCCCCCTCTTCTCTCGCTAGACAACGAGACCGATGCCGCTGCTACCCAGTACGACTACGGTGTTGACGACCCCTCTCTCTTGCCAGAGCAACCAGGCAAGCCCCCCCTTTGATCACCAGATATCGCCTACTCTTCTCTATACTGCTTGCATTAGAGTAGTGTAGCATGTTACTGCTTTCCGTTAATCCTATTCTGATGCATAGCCTGTCCTTGCTACTAATTTTGTTACCTTTACCTGCTATCCTAATGCTTAGTATAGGATGCTAGTGTTCCATCAATGGCCCTACACTCTTGTCCGTCTGGCATGCTATACTACCGGGCCGTGATCACTTCGGAAGGTGATCACGGGCATATGCTATATACTTTATACTGAACATTACTTATGATACTGTTCGGAGTTGGGGGCTGAAGGGGCAGGTGGCACCATTCCGGTAGAGGTGGGCCTGGGTTCCCGATGGCCCTCGACTGTTACTTTGTGGCGGCGCGACAGGGCAGGTTGAGACCACCTAGGAGAGAGGTGGGTCTGGCCCTAGTCGGTGTCCGTGGTTATTTCAAAATAACACGCTTAACGAGATCTTGGTATTTGATCTGAGTCTGGCTACTGGCCTATACGCACTAACCATCTACGCAGGGACAGTTATGGGCACTCGACGTCGTGGTATCAGCCGAAGCCTTCGTGATGTCAGCGACTGAGTGGCGCGCACCAGGTTGGACTGGAACGCATGCTCTTGTATAAGGGAAGCTAGGTCTGCTCACCGGCCGCGTACGCAATGTGCAGGTGTGCAATGGGCGATGGGCCCAGACCCCTGCGCCATAGGATTTAGACCGACGTGCTGACCTCTCTGTTGTGCCTAGGTAGGGCTGCGACGTGTTGATATTCCGAGGCCGGGCATGACCCAGGAAAGTGTGTCCGGCCAAATGGGATCGAGCGTGTTTGGTTATGTGGTGCACCCATGCAGGGAAGTTAATCTATTCGAATAGCCGTGATCTTCGATAACAGGACGACTTGGAGTTGTACCTTGACCTTATGACAACTAGAACCGGATACTTAATAGAACACACCCTTCCAAGTGCCAGATACAACCGGTGGTCGCTCTCTCAGAGGGTGACGAGGGAAGGATCATTGGTTAGGGTTATGCTATGCGATGTTACTTAATGAACTTACCATCTACTCTCTTCTTCTGCTGCAAGATGGAGGTTACCAGAAGCGTAGTCTTCGATAGGACTAGCTATCCCCCTCTTATTCCGGCATTCTGCAGTTCAGTCCACATATGATAGCCTTATTCCATTTGATACAAATGCATACATTTGTAGTGTAGCTCCTTGCTTGCGAGTACTTTGGATGAGTACTCACAGTTGCTTTGCTTCCTCTTTCCCCCCTTTTTCTATACCCGATTGCTGCGACCAGACGATGGAGCCCAGGAGCCAGACGCCACCGTCGACGACGACTACTACTACTCGGGAGGTGCCTACTACTACGTGCAGCCCGCTGACGACGACCAGGAGTAGTTTAGGAGGATCCCAGGCAGGAGGCCTGCGCCTCTTTCGATCTGTATCCCAGTTTGTGCTAGCCTTCTTAAGGCAAACTTGTTTAAATTATGTCTGTACTCAGATATTGTTGCTTCCGCCGACTCGTCTATGATCGAGCTCTTGTATTCGAGCCCTTGAGGCACCTGGCTTGTAATATGATGCTTGTATGACTTATTTTATTTGTAGAGTTGTGTTGTGATATCTTCCCGTGAGTCCCTGATCTTGATCGTACATGTTTGCGTGTATGGTTAGTGTACGATTGAATCGGGGGCGTCACAACGGAGGTAAAACCCTACTTCCTACTTGATTGTCTTTGATGAGTATAGGGGTTACAAGAGTTGGTCTACCTCGAGATCGTAACGGCTAAACCCTAGATGTCTAGCCTATGTAAATTCTGATAGCCTCTATGGACTAAGCCCTCCGGGTTATATAGACACTGGAAGGGCCTAGGGTTGTACAGAGTCGGTTTACAAAAAAAGAAAACTATACATCCGGACGCCAATCTTGCCATCCACGCAAAGGAGAGTCCTATTCGGACACGGGGGAAGGCCCTCTACCTTGTATCTTCACGGCCCATCAGTCCGGCCCATATCACACAGCCTGGACACCCGAGGACCCCTTAATCCAGGACTCCCTCAGTAGCCCCTGAACCAGTCTTCAATGACGATATGTCCGGCGCGCAGATATTCTTCGGCATTGAAGGCGGGTTCCTCCTCCAAATACTTCAAAGAACTATATCCAACTCTTCTTGACGGTCACAACCCTCAACCATGAAGGCAAAGTATATGATCAGAATTATGTCTATCAATTGACAACTTTTTCGGCGAAACGCCACATTTGGCCTCTTTATCATTTCAAACCGTTTTTTGGCATCCCGCTTTGCGTTTCGAGGCGCGACCTCTATTGACACATCTTGTGAAAGCAGAGATCGTGTCCACTTATTGTGGGATCCTCATCAATACGGGTTTGGGTAATCCAACCGTGCCATTTGCATGACCCCTTGGAAACATGCGAGTTTTAAGGCTCACTAGAATATGATGGCGCGCGTTGTTGCGCCCGTCTTTTTTGGCAATAGACTGGTTTGAATTTGTAGAGACCAGACCTTAAGCAGTCTCAAAAGAGAACTTATTATAATAAATATGGCTTAAGGCCATCTAATACAATAACAACGGAAGGCTTGAAAGATAAAGTGAGTCCATCAACTCCAACGGCATCACTGAGTGAAAGACCACGACCTAAGGCTCCTTACTCGTCGTCTGAAAAGTCTGCAACATGATACGTTGCAGCCCGAAACGGGTCAGCACATGGAATATGCTGGCAATGTAACACAAGAGAGTAATGCACAGAATAAAGCTATCACTATATGCATATATGGCTGGTGGAGGCTGTATGGTTAATATGTTTTGTGAAAAGCCAATTTTTTCCTACTGCAAAGGAATATATTTTATTTAACTACAAAGTTGGTTGAAGACATTGAGAATGGTAAACCCCATCTCAATCCCAATTAAAAGTAATTAAAATCCCAACCATATTCATATTAAAAGTGGTACACGGCTAACCATGATTAGTTTGTACACTCTGCAGAGGTTTGTGCATTTTCCCCACAAGACTCGATCTCCTTCGTTGGATTTCTCGCACTACATAATGTTTGAGAAACGGGTGACCGAGACCCGAAGAGGTCCCCTTAACCGATAGATAGGCCTATACACCTACAATCCCCTACATCTGCTAGCCCATCATGGAAAGGTTTCCCACAACTTACTCAACTATGCCAGAGCCCATAATGGCATGTGGCTGCGCACGGAAGTTTCCAGTATGAATAATCTTATGATCCCTTTGAGCCTCGGTGGCAGTCCATAGGAGAATCACACGGTACCCTGGGATTTCCAAAAATACATGCAATCACTAGGTTCCCCAGGTGCCTCAATCCACCCAGATGTGTATTAAAGTTGCCACCTTAAGTTAACCATTAATTAACAACTCACATCTGTCATGAATATACTCAAACCCAAACCATGTCTACGAGCATAGCATAACAATATAAGCAACGTAGAAGTAACTCCCAGGGTTTGATAACAAACAGGTGAATAGGTACTACCTCATCTACTTCCCAACCCACAATTTATTCAGATCCTAACCATGCAAGTGTTTGAGGATTAATCTAATGCAATAAAACTGGGTAGTAAATAGGTATGATCAAAGTGTTACTTGTCTTGCTGATGATCTGTGAAACCTAGAGACTCGTAGTAGCACGCTTCGCACTCCGGGTACTCTATTGCAATCAACAAGCATACAATAAGCAATCAAGCAGAAGATGCATGAGTAAAACTCAAATAATAAGATCTAACCAGAAAGTTCAACTTCAAAACTCCGGTTTGCAAAAAGAGTCAAATCAAACGAAGCAACAAAACTCAAACTGCGAAAGAAACAAGCTCCGATTGCTAATCTGGACTAAAGTCAAATTTTACAGTAGCAAAAACTTGTTTAAGTTGATTAAACAGAAAGAGGGCTTCGAGACGAAACTCTATGCGCTTGAATCGCCTGATGCCGAAAACAAGCGAAAAGTTATACTAAAATGAAAATCGAATCAGAAATCACGATCGAAAATAATCGCGAAAAATCCGAGAAAAAGAAAAACTGATGAACAGACTAACAAATGAATGTTCGCTATCTGCGGCTAACGGGCGAAAACCGTTCATTAAAACGAACATATGGACGGACGTCCGCTATATAACTAAACCGAAAAAACCAAACCAGATCTAAAAAACAGATCTAGGGTTTTGAAAAAAACCTGACGGTTTTCTAACGAAAACATTAGAAAATTGCGGCGGCGGCGGCTACCTCCGGCAGGGTCGGGCGGCGGCGGCGCTAGGGCAGGGCGGTGGCGCTAGGCGGGCTGGGGCAGCTTGGTGGGCTGCGGCGTCGGCTCGGCGGCTTATAAAGCCCCCCCCCCCTCGGGCGGAGTCCCGGGCGGATACGACCCAAGGTCGGTTGAATTTTTTTAAAAAATATTCCGCCCTTGAGTTGCGTAGAATTTCTAGGATCAAGCCAAAATGCAATAAAATATGTTATGCAATGATGACATAATATATAACATTCCAAATTGAAAATTTGGGATGTTACAAACCTACCCCCTTAAGATGAATCTCGCCCTCGAGATTCAGGTTGGCTAGAAAATAGGTGAGGGTGATCCTTCCGCAGGTCTTCCTCTCGTTCCCAGGTGGCTTCATCTTTGGTATGGTGACTCCACTGAACCTTGCAAAACTTGATAACTTTGTTGCGTGTAACTCGGCTGGCAAACTCGAGAATCTTGACTAGCTTTTCCTCTTAGGTCAAATCGCTATCCAACTGTATCGCTTCTAGTGGCATTGTATCTCTTAGAGGAATATCAGCCATCTCCGCGTGGCACTTCTTCAACTGAGAAACATGGAACACATCGTGAACTCCTGTCAATTCTTCATGCAATTCCAACTTGTAAGCAACTTCTCCCATACATTTCAAAACTTTGTATGGTCCCACAAAACGTGGTGCTAACTTTCCCTTAACTCAAAACGCTTCACTCCTCGAAGGGGTGATATACGAAGATACACTCTGTCTCCGACTTTGTAAATTGTCTTCTTGCATTTAGAATCCGCATAACTCTTCTGTCTGGATTGGGCTACCTTGAGTCTATCGTGAATCAGCTTAACCTTCTCTTCGGACTCTTTAATCAAATCTGGTCCAAACAATGGTCGGTCTCCAACTTCATCCCATAACAACGGTGTTCTGCACCTCCTTCCGTACAATGCTTCGAAAGGGGCCATCTTCAAACTGGCTTGATAGTTGTTGTTGTAAGAGAACTCTGCGTAAGGCAAATTATCGTCCCAACTAGATCCATAGTCTAGCGCACAAGCTCTCAATATGTCCTCCAAAATCTGATTGACTCTCTCAGTCTGTCCATCTGTCTGCGGGTGAAAAGCTGTACTGAACTCTAGCCTGGTTCCCAAAGTTTCATGCAACTGATTCCAAAACTTTGAGGTAAACTGGGTTCCTCTATCTGATACAATAGTCCTCGAAATTCCATGCAAACATACGATCCTGGTCATGTATATCTTTGCCAACTTAGCACTGGTGTAAGTGGTCTTCACTAGGATGAAATGAGCTACTTTCGTCAAACGATCGACTACAACCCATATCGAGTCATAGCCTGAACGAGTCCTGGGCAATCCCGTGATAAAATCCATGCCTAGCTTGTCCCACTTCCATTCGGGTATTGGCAATGGTTGTAGCAATCCTGCTGGCTTCTGATGCTCTGCCTTCACTCTCTGACATACACCACAAACTACTACATACTCCGCAATATCCTTCTTTATTCCGGTCCACCAGAATCTATCCTTCAAATCCAGATACATCTTGGTATTTCCTGGGTGAATCGAATATGGCGAATCATGGACCTCCTGCAAAATTAGCTTCCTGGTCTCCTGATCATTTGGCACATATACGCGGTCCTCGAACCATAAGGTATCGTGCTCATCCTCATGAAATCCTTTAGCCTTTCCTTTGCTCATCCTTTCCTTTATCTCAGCAATCTCCTTGTCCGTCTTCTGAGCTTCTCTGATCTTATTCATCAAAGTAGACTGAATCTCCAATGCTGCTACATAGCCTCTCGGAACTATCTCCAAACATAGCTCGTGAAGATTCTCTGCTAACTCCTTAGGTAACTCTTCGGTCATGAGTGTATTGACATGACTCTTGCGGCTCAACGCATCGGCTACTACGTTAGCCTTTCTGGGATGATAGTGCAACTTCATGTCATAGTCCTTAATGAGTTCCAACCATCTCCTCTGTCAGAGGTTCAACTCCTTCTGCGTGAAGATATACTTCAAACTCTTGTGATCCGTGTATACCTCACAATGGTTTCCGATGAGAAAATGTCTCCAACTCTTCAACGCATGCACTATGGCTGCTAACTCCAAATCATGCGTAGCATAATTTAACTCATGGGGTTTAAGCTGTCGTGAGGCATATGAAACAACTCTTCCTTCCTGCATAAGCACTGCTCCAAGTCCTCGACGAGAAGCGTCGCAGTACACTTCATAATCCTTGCATTGATCTGGTAGGATCAACACTGGTGATGTAACCAAACGTTTCTTCAACTCCTGAAAACTGGCCTCACACTCCTCAGTCCATTTAAACTTGGTGTCCTTCTTTAACAACTCCATCATAGGTTTTGCAATCTTTGAGAAATTCTCAATGCACCTCCGGTAGTATCCCGCGAGTCCAAGAAAACTCCAGATTTCTCCAATTGACGTGGGTGCCTCCCAATTTGTCATAGTGACGACTTTGGCGGGGTCTACCGCTATTCCTTCTCTGGATATAACATGTCCAAGGAATCCAACTTCCTTCAACCAAAACTCACACTTGCTGAACTTGGCGTATAGATGATGTTCTCTGAGCTTCCCAAGTACTAAACGCAAATGCTCTTTATGTTCCTCTTCATTCTTTGAGTAGACCAGAATATCATCAATGAACACCACAACAAACTTATCCAGAAACTCCATAAACACCTTATTCATCATGTTCATGACATAGGCAGGTGCGTTAGTCAGGCCAAATGACATAACGGTATACTCATATAGCCCGTACCTTGTGGTAAAAGCTGTCTTAGGTATAGCCTGCTCTCGAATCTTCAACTGGTGGTACCCTGACCGCAGATCGATCTTGGAAAACACCTTAGCTCCTTGCAACTGATCAAACAAATCATTGATCATCGGCAGTGGGTACTTGTTCTTGATCGTCACCTCATTCAATCCTCGATAATCAACAACCATCCTTAACGATCCATCCTTCTTCTCCACTAGAAGTACTGGTGATCCCCAAGGTGATGAACTTGGGCGAATATAACCTTTATCCAGTAACTCCTTAATCTGCTTCTTAATTTCCTCTAAATCCTGTGCGGGCATCCTGTATGGTCTCTTAAATATTGGCCCTGTGCCTGGCAAAAGCTTAACCAAAAATTCGATGTCTCTATCCGGTGGCATGCCTGGCAACTCTTCTGGAAATACATCCGGGAAATCCTTCACCACTAGTACTTCCTCCTGTACAACTCCTGATAACGAATTTACTTGAGTCCTAATCGACTCATGCCGGGATACATACTTGACCCTTCTTCCTTCTAGGGTGGTGAGCAAAATCAACTTACTGGCGCAATCGATGTTTCCTCCATACATCGATAGCCAATCCATACCCAAAATCACATCCAAACCTTGCGATTCCAAAATTATCAAGTCTGAGGGGAAAACATGCGTACCTATGGTCAATGGCATCGGAAAACATCCTTGGCTTGCCATATACTCTGCTCCTGGCGAGCTCACTAACATAGGTGTACTAAGAGCTTTGGTGGGCAGCTTATACTTATCCACAAATCCCCTTGATATGTATGAATGCGATGCACCAGTATCAAAAAGAATGATTGCAGTAAATGACTTAACCAAAAACTTACCTATTACTGTATCTGGTTGGGCTTCAACCTCCTCCACGTTAACGTGGTTCACTTGTCCCCTGTTGAAAGGGTTGGGCTTCTTTCCAGAACTTCCATTGCTGTTTCCATTCTTAGCTTCAGGACATTCATTAGCGTAATGTCCGGTCTTCTCGCACTTGTAGCAAGTAACGTGGTTTAGATCTTTCTTAGCGGGCGTTGCTGGGTTGGAACGTTTATGTCCGTTGCTTCCTCCATTACCATTCCCGTTCTTTGAGCCACTATGGTTGTGAGAACTCCCTCCCGGGTGATTGTGACCTCCATGGTTATGCTGAAGGGGTCCTCCCGAGTTCGGGGTAAAACGGGGTCTCTGGTGAGCTCCAGAATTATACTTCCCTTGTCCATACTTCCTCTTGCGATTATCAATCTGCTGCTGCTTCCCTTCAATCATGAGAGCTCTATCTACCAACTCCTGGTAGTTATTGAAATTTGCCACCATAAAATGCATGCTCAGCTCATCATTCAGTCCGTCTAGAAACTTCTCCTGCTTTGCTGCATCTGTAGCGACATCATCTGGGGCATAACGTGCGAGCTTACTAAAGTTATCCACATACTGGCCAACGGTGCGCCCTCCTTGGCGTAAGTTGCGAAACTCGCGCTTCTTCATGGCCATAGCTCCTGTGGATACATGGACAGTGCGAAAGGCCTGCTAGAACTGGTCCCATGTAACATTGGCTATAGGAAAAGTGGCTGTGTAATTCTCCCACCATGAGGTTGCTGGTCCATCCAATTGGTGTGCGGCAAAACACACCTTCTCAGCGTCCGTACATCCTGCAGTGGTTAACTCCCTTTAAATCCTGCGGAGCTAATCATCTGCCCACTATCGGCTCGGTGCTACTCGAAAACACCGGCGGCTACAACCTCAGAAAACAGGCTAAGTTGTCAACCGGGGTGGTGGTGGTGGGTTGTTGTTGCTGTTGTTTCCTTGGTTCTGAACTAACAACTGCATCAAGGTGTTCTGCTGCTGGATCAACTGAGTGAGCTCCGGTGGAAAGGTAAATCCGGGGTCATGTCTCAGAGGCATCTGAGGGTTTAGAGGGAAGAGAATAGAATAGAATGAGGTCTAGTGAGAAAACACTACCCATATGCACATGAGACAAACACAATCATTTCACTCAATCAATCAAGCAAGGGCTTACAATCGGTCTAGAACTATCGTTACAAAAGTGCTCGGACTATATTATATACATGGTGGAATACTACTACTGATATGGTGGTCGACTAGAAAAATTGATCGGTCGAAGACTCCATGATATCTGCTCCAGCTTCATCAACATAGTCATCATCGCTATCGTCGGGGTCCGAGTCAGTGTTGACGTTGATGATGTAGTTCTCCGGGCAAGTAGAATCGTCGTCTTCTCCTCCTGGCGCAGGGTCTCCCATGAATACTCCTAGATTACTTGTCAGATCGTCATTCTTCTCCACTAGTACGATGATTTCCTCCTCATAATCTTCACGAGTAGCCTTGAGTTCTTCCTCCAGCTCCGTGATCCTAGGCATTGCCTTTTTCAGATCTATCATGCCTGCGCACATCTGGTTCTCCTGGCGACGAATGTGTTGGTTTAACTCCTGGATGAAAGCGTCAATTGATCTATCCTTTCTGGTGCTAATCATCTCCCATTGCTCATCTCGGCGCCCACAAATCTGGTAGATAGTATTCTTGAGATCCTTGTGGTAAACTTCTCCAATGCGTCCCATGGTGATGTGGGCTGCCATACTCTTTCCTAGACTCTAGGTTGGTGCATCAAAGGAAAACTCTATGGGCTCAGTGACTGGCGTAAATGTCCTTCCTGAAACTTGAACTTGAATCATCCAGCGCTCCTCTTCTGGTAAAGTGGCGTTGTAAGTGCCGATGAAGCTTGGTATTCCGATGTTCAGGTACTTAGTGACTTCCTTCAAGTGTCGTCCAAAGGGTGTTTCTTCATCCAGTTGTGCAAACTTATTCCTTTCGTCCGCCATCCTAAAGAGTAGAAAATGGAGAGGAGTCAGAAATGAGAAGAGAGTAGTGATCTGGGGCTTTAGCTTAGTGGTCATGTCCTATAGTCAGTGTGTGCTTTGATACCATCTTGTAGCGACCAGACCTCAAACAGTCTGATCTCTGTGCATCAGTGTCATCTCTGGATCGGTAATGCTGACACGCACAGTCTTGAGGATTTATAACAGAGTAGCAATCACACACTTATTACATCGAATCTCTGAAAAGAGAACTTATTACAATAAATATGGCTTAAGGCCATCTAATACGATAACAGCGGAAGGCTTGGAAGATAAAGTGAGTCCATCAACTCCAATGGCATCACTGAGTGAAAGACCATGACCTAAGGCTCCTTACTCGTCGTCTGAAAAGTCTGCAACATGATACGTTGCAGCCCGAAACGGGTCAGCACATGGAATATGCTGGCAATGTAACACAAGTGAGTAATGCACAGAATAAAGCTATCACTACGTGCATATATGGCTGGTGGAGACTGTATGGTTAACATGTTTTGCAAAAAGCCAATTTTTCCCTACTGCAAAGGAATATATTTTATTTAACTACAAAGTTGGTTGAAAACATTGAAAATGGTAAACCTCATCTCAATCCCAATTAAAAGTAATTAAAATCCCAACCATATTCATATTAAAAGTGATGAGATCCACATGATAATCCAAGAACTAGATACTCAAGATGTCCATAACTTGGGACACGACTAACCATGATTAGTTTGTACACTCTGCCGAGGTTTGTGCACTTTTCCCCACAAGACTCGATCTCCTCCGTTGGATTTCTCGCACTACATAATGTTTGAGAAACAAATGACCGAGACACAGTCTTTCCGAAGAGGTCCCCTTAACCGATAGATAGGTCTGCATACCTACAATCCCCTACATCTGCTAACCCATCATGAAAAGGTTTCCCACAACTTACTCAACTATACCAGAGCCCTTAATGGCATGTGGCTGCACACGGAAATTTCCAGTATGAATAATCTTATGATCCCTTTAAGCCTGGGTGGCAGTCCATAGGAGAATCACGCGGTACCCCAGGATTTCCAAAAATACAGGCAATCACTGGGTTCCCCAGGTGCCTCAATCCACCCAAATGTGTATTAAAGTTGCCACCTTAAGTTAACCATTAATTAACAACTCACATCTGTCATGAATACACTCAAACCCAAACCACGTCTACGATCATAGCATAGCAATATAAGCAACGTAGAAGTAACTCTCAGGGTTTGATAACAAACAGGTGAATAGGTACTACCTCATCTACTTCCCAACCCACAATTTATTCAGATCCTAACTATGCAAGTGTTTGAGGATTGATCTAATGCAATAAAACTGGGTAGTAAAGAGGTATGATCAAAGTGTTACTTGCCTTGCTGATGATCCGTGAAACCTGGAGACTCGTAGTAGCACGCTTCGGACTCTGGGTACTCTATCGCAATCAACAAGCCTACAATAAGCAATCAAGCAAAGATGCACGAGTAGAAATCAAATAAGAAGATCTAACCAGAAAGTTCAACTTAAGAACTCCGGTTTGCAAAAAGAGTCAAATCAAACGAAGCAACAAAACTCAAACTGCGAAAGAAACAAGCTCCGATTACTAATCTAGACTAAAGTCAAATTTTACAGTAGAAAAAACTTGTTTAAGTTGATTAAACAGAAAGAGGGCTTCGAGACGAAACTCTAGGCGCTTGAATTGCCTGATTCCGATAAACGAGCAAAAAGTTATACTAAAACAAAAATCAGATCAGAAATCGCGATCAAAAATAATCGCTAAAAATCCAAGGAAAAGAAAACTGACGAACAGACTAACGAATGAACGTTCGCTATCTGCGGATAAAGAGCGAAATTAAAACGAACATACAGACGAACGTCCGCTATATAACCAAACCGGAAAAACCGAACCAAATCTAAAAAAACAGATCTAGGGTTTCGAAAAAACCCGACGGAAAGTTAAATTTACATAAACCAATTCACATATTTGGAAGTTATTGGATTGGGAAATTGATTGATTTACAGTGAAAGTAGTGTGGTAGTAGGAATGACTTGCCGCTTGTTGCACATACAGTAGAAATACATGAGAAGATGTGAATGGATTACAGTTCCCTAAATGTTGCATGTTCTTTCATGGCCAAATATGTTCATAATAAGAGAGGAGATAATCTCATATTCAAACCAATTCTTACATGAAGACCTTTAAAATGTGGGAAGGATTTATCTCATACTCCCTCCGTTCCTAAATGTAAGTCTTTTTAGAGATTTCAAATAGACTACCACATACGGATGTATATATACATATTTTAGAGTGTAGATTCACTCATTTTGCTCCGTATGTAGTTATTTGTTGAAATCTCTAGAAAGACAAATATTTAGGAACGAAGGGAGTACATGGCATGAAGAGGCTTGATATTTTAATAGGTGCAATTTTTCTTATAGGAAGATATGTTCATGCCCTGAAGCTATCTCTAGCACAAATATGGAGCCTAATAGCATGGTGATAATATAATTTGAACAATAAATATTACAATGTTTCAAGTATATATCCCCGGAGAAAGAAATCATCTACTTCCAAAGCACAAAAACACCAACCGTTGTTCAAAATGGAAATTATTGCAACCATGTATCTGGAATATGTAATGAACATGAAGATGAGCTTAAAATAGCAAAAAAATCTCTTCTCAAACCAGCATATTCATGAAAGGAAATGGGTTTCTGACAATAATAATAGGTGCACTACCTAAGCCATAATACCACATATCTTTACGGATTAGCAACCATGCACTATAGTCTACCTATATATTTATCGACATTGTGTTGACCCTCTCTTTGCGGTCAATATTCATTATCAAGCATGTACTATATAGTCTATAGGCCCCATGGATATCATTTGTATTAGATATGGATGTGCAAGTATGCTCACAATAAAAAGATGTATTTGTTTTCCTTCAAGTATATGGACAGTTTCTTTTTGATAAAAAAATATACATATAGTTGTGTGTAAAAATAGAAGAACCTGTTGTAATAGAAAATGCCTAACATGTGACCCTGAAACAACAGATTGACATTCATCCCATCCTATCAAAGATAAAACGTATCGTAGATTAGATTGTATAAGCTATCTTCCATGTAAAATCCAAATAACATGTGACCTATGAAACATCATATTAACATTCATCAAACCCATCAAAGGTAAACCGTGTCGTAGAGTCACATTGTACAAGCTATCTTTCGTGTTAAATCTAAATAACATGTGACCTATGAAACAACAGATTGACATTCATCACATCCCATCAAAGAAAAAAGCATCATAGTCACATCGTATAAGCTATCTTCGATGTTAAATCTAAATAACATGTGACCTATGAAACAACAAATTAACATTCATCCCATCCCATCAGAGATAAAATGTATCATAGAGTGACATTGTATAAGCTATCTTCCATGCAAAATCTGGATTAACCAAATTGAAAATTAACAACCTCTTCATTTTGATGGCAATCTAAGTCCATTGTTGTTTATATCCGATACATTACGAATATTCAAGGAGTAAATCAAATAGGAAAGGAACAATCTTCTAAACACAACCGGTCCAATTAATTATGGAAAATATGTACGATCATGTGGCTAAAGCACTGAACTATAAAGGATATCCATCACTTGGTAACTATAAATTGTTGTTTATATAGTGTAATTTTATCTTCCCAAAAACACCATAAACCGTTTATATGCACATTTTAAATGGTTGGTGTTTTGGGGAAGATAGAAGTACACTCTTTTGTGGACAAATTTTAAAGCCAAATGTACACTTTTCAGTGGACGGAGGGTGTATTATTCTTTTAGAAATTATTGAAGAATTGTAGTTGCTAACAAACTGTGGTAGGGAAACTAACCATTCAATTTCTTTGATACCTAGAAGAATAGCAATCACAGAAGTTCATCATAGTTAAGTTCACTGGATTACCTCAACATGGATAATGTGGAAATCGTGTTGAACACACGTGTTACTCTGAAACTTTTCTATTCCCTTGTTGTGTACACTCTCCGATGAAGAAAGCCAACAATAACATTAATCTTTTCTGTTTTCAGTAACTAATAGGGGGCCAAACTATTTTCCTTTGCATGTCACATAGAGTATCTAAAAAAAGTATTCACAAAATTATTGGGTTTGCTCGTTTATGGATAGAAGCAGTAGATGTTGGGTTCGCCCACCCTCGAGAACAGCATGGTTACGTTTTTTTGTGCATTTTACTACATTGTTCTAAGTAAGATGTCACATAGAGCAACAAAAAATCACCATGAATCGCTCAGAAAAAAACATGTAATCTAAGAAAGTAAAACATGAAAGTATAAGGTCTGGCGGCCCAATTGATGTAATTACCTGTACAGAAGCCATTGGAGATTATCAATGGAAGAATTCCCAAATAAATAAAATGGTGAGAACCTGTCTCCAATATCAGACCGAATCAGTTAACCACAGCCAGTATGAAAACCCCTATACAAAATTGGGATTGGAACGATGTTAGCACAATGTGATCACTCGGTGGAAGAGGAAATCGTACATGAAAATAAAATAAAGATAGAGCGGTGATGGAAGAGGGCTAGGTGAGGTGAGGAAGCATATATACACGCGCGTGAACCCAAGCAGCAAAAGAGTGGCAAAACATAGAGGGATACACCCATTAATCACCCCCAGCAAAGGGAGCACATAATCCGCCATGAATGCCTCCAAAAAACTAAAGAGTGATTGCTTTATTCCAACAGCAGCGGAGCAGTTTCGCATGACGAACGATGAACAACAAAACAACGATTGGCAGAGGCCTGCACCGGCGGCGGTCCGGAAAACCGAACTAACTCACGAAAAAGGCTTCTGCATGAACAAACTTTACAACATGGATTTAGTCCCATATTGGGATGACGCGACTGCCTGGCTGGCCTCTCTCGCTTGTTACCTCGCCTGGCGAGCGCGTCCTCTCTTTCTATCGGAGGCACCACCATGCGAAGGCCAGGAGCCTGCGACCTTGGGAACGAAAGACAAAGACAGGGTAGCGAGTGTCCTGTTCTTTTGGGTTGCACAGACGGGGAGACTATTATGGCCCAGTAGCCCAATTTAATCCCAAACGCCCAAAAAAGCCACCGGAGCAGCGGCCCATTATGTCTACCGCTCGGTTAGAGCTCGTGGATCGAATCGACGCGACTGGACGTGCGATTCACAGCCAATCGATGGCCAAAAATGCTCAGAAGTAACGATCCAATGGCTAAGAATGCTGATAGCCTGGGAGGATAGGGAAAGTTCGCGGTTATAATATTTCTAAGAGGGAGGTGTTTGATATTCACTTCCTATATAAGTGAATAAAGATCCCACTACTCACCCCATGCCTTCTTCCTTCTCCTATTTCCCATCCTCAAACTCTAGCGCTCAAGCTTCAATCTTTCCCACCGCTATCAACCTCTCAAGCCATGTCCGGATCCGGCTTAAAGGGAAAGTGGGTGGCCTCCTCCATCATGGAGAAGGACGTCAAGGAGCTCCGGGAGGCGGGGTACCTAACTGCGGATGTCGTGCACATGCTCCCTGCCAAGAAGCAAGGCATCCCCACTCCGGAGCCTGATGAAAGGGTTGTGTTTATCCCCACTTCCTCCGCGGGCTAGGGTTTCCCCTCCACCCCTTTGTCCATGGCCTCATGTTCTATTATGGGCTAGATTTTCACAATCTAGCCCCAAATTCCTTCCTCCACATCTCGGTGTTTATCGTCGTGTGTGAGGCGCTTCTCTGCACCTCCCACACTTTGGCCTATGGCTCAAGGTCTTCAACATGAAGCAGAAGGTGGTCGACGGGCAGCACGCAGGCTACGGCGGTGTCATGGTGAGCAAGCTCCCCAACACCACTTAACCCAAAGGGGCCTTCGTGGAGATCATCAAGGTATGGCAGCAAGAGTGGTTCTACATCATCGAACCCCGCAGCGCCGCATGGGCGGCCACTCCTGAGTTTAGATCCGGACCCCCTATGCGGCTCGCGTCGTGGACCAACAAGGGCCTGGACCGGGGGTCGACTGCGGAAGTGATGATGCTACAAAAGTGCATCAAAGACATGATAAGTAAGAACACTAGTCTCACTGACGTGATTCAAGTGATGCTTTTCCGCCGGATCCTCCCCTGCCAGTGCCGGCCTCTCCATATGTGGGAGTTAAATCCGGAAGGTCCCCGGATCCTGCAGCACTTCTTCGGCACAACGCACGAAGAGATCTGGAAGCTGCTCTTCAAGGCCCAAAAGTCGTGGCCGAAGAAGACTGACGGCATCGGCCTCGACAGCGCGAATCCGGCCACTCTGGTAAGTATGCAGTTAACGAACATAAATTTGGTTCATAAATCAAAGGGTATGCTGAGTTTTCCATCCCTCTCTCAGGGCTGGACAGCAAAGGCGGAGCGGATCAAGTGTCCAGCTCCGCTACCTGAAGACCCAGCCACTCCTCTGCTAACGAGGATGCTGGTCCCAGTGTCGTATCAGGCGCCGGAGAAGAAGGCCAAGAAGAAGAGCAAGGAGGCCAAGGGTGGCCTCCGCCGTAAAGGTACTTTGGTCATAGTGTCCGGAGAGACCGAAGCTCTCCTCCCACGAGGGAGATGAAGACGAAGAGGGGGAGAAGGCAGAAAGTGATTATCCCCTTAAGGTGAGGAAGAAGAGAAGGGCGGCCTCTGTTGACCCTGAGGCGGAGGCATCCAAGAGGGGGAATATATCCCTCTCGGACGGCTTGAATTCGGATGCCGAAGCCATCCCCAAGCGGCACCCTAGGGTGAAGCCCCTGGCCGCATGGTAAGTATCCAAGGATACTTCACATATATCCGGTTTTCTTATGTTTTTCTATATGACATATTATGTTGTGTATATTTCAGTCCTGCTTGTGACCTCCCCAACCCATCGATATCGGAGGGGAGCTCACTGGCACCAGAGATGGTTGAGAGTGAAACGCCTCCATGATCCTCTCCACCCAGCCACCGTGGATGACACCGAGGTGTTGTCCTGAAGGGCCTCTCCGGGCCACAGAGAGGTGAGGGAGGCCGCCAAGACGGAGCCAGAGGGTGATGCCTCAGCTGCCGAGAACATGGGGGGTTCAACTCCCATGGAGACTAACGACGGGGGCCATGAGCAGTCTGCCCCCAGCCAAACACTATTCCGGAGACCCATACGACTCTCAAACTGAGCAAGCAACCCCCTTTGAAGGAGGGGGGAGCGTCGACTCCAGCGGAGACCTCCACCAATCCGGAGGCGCCGAAAACTTTGGTGGAGGCACTACGACGTGCTTCCATCATGGAGGAGCACCACACCCTGATGGGTGTGGTGGCTGAGAAGGTTCAGTCCTCCAAGAGCGGTCTAAACGAAGCCTTCACCAGCCTGCTAACAGGCTTCGAGGTATGCGGCGTAATACTCTTAGAGGCTTTTCATATGAAGAAAATATGCCTGTATATATATAGTAGCCCCCGAGACTCTATTCGGTTTTGAAAAAAGCCGAACAAAGGATCAAGAAATAATCGCAGGAGATGTCGTACTTGTCTATTGGATAAACAAGCTTCCATGTTGGCAGCGACCGCCCAGGCCGTTGAAGTTTTCGAACTCAAGCGGAAGCTGAAGCTGGCCGATGATGATATCGACCGCATTAACAAGCGGTTCAATGATGCGCAAGGTATGTTAAAAGATCTTCTTACATGCCTGAAGTGATATGAAAATTCAGAGTTTAAGCTCATGCACTGTTATGATTATGATTGCAGGTAGCGCGGCCGAGGTCGATACCCTCAAAAGCGCCCTTGCCCAGGCCAAGGAGGAGGCGAGAGCGAGCAAAGCAGCCGCTGATAAAGCGGCTGCGGAATTGAAGACCGAACAGGTCGCTCACCACTAGCACGAAGAGAGGGTGGCCGAAGTTGAGCAGGAGCTAAAATACGCCATCAACAAATGCAAGACTTTGATGGAGAAGAATACGGCCCAAGCGGCCGAACTCACCAAAGCCCTCAATGAGGGCAAGGAGGCGCGGACCGAGTCTCGGGCGCCTCGGGAGGAGATCCGGCAGGCCGAACATATAGCGGCTGGTAAGCCATTTCTTTTGCAAAGTGTATTTGGTGGTCAAAGATATGCCTTGCTCACTCGACTATGGAGTTATCCAAACGCCTTTGTGGATCTTCCGAAGAGTGCTACCGACACCGTGCAGTTCTTTCGGGCCTAGGAGGGGTGCCGGTGACAAAACCGGCGGATCTCGGGTAGGGGGTCCTGAACTGTGCGTCTAAGGTTGATGGTAACAGGAGACAGGGAACATGAAGTTTTACCCAGGTTCGGGCCCTCTTGATGGAGGTAATACCCTACGTCCTACTTGATTGATATTGATGAATATGGGGGTTACAAGAGTTGATCTACCACGAGATCATAATGGCTAAAACCCTAGAAGTCTAGACTATATGATTATGATTACCTCTACGGACTAAACCCTCCGGTTTATATAGACACCGGAGGGGACTAGGGTTGTACAGAGTCGGTTATAGAGAAAGGAATCTTCATATTCGAACGCCAGGCTTGCCATCCACGCCAAGGAGAGTCCCATCCGGACACGGGAGAGAGTCTTATGTCTTGTATCTTCATAGCCCATCAGTCCGGCCCATGTCCACCGGCCGGACGCCCGAGGAACCCTTAATCTAGGACTCCCTTAGTAGCCCCTGAGCCAGGCTTCAATGACGAGGTGTCCAACGCGCAGATTGTCTTCGGCATTGCAAGGCGGGTTCCTCCTCCGAATACTCCAAAACAGTTCTCGAACAGAGAACATGTCCGGCTCTGTAAAACAAACACCACATATATTCGAAGAGAGTATAATATTTTATGAGTCTGATCCACTGACAACTTTTGTAGCATAACATCATGTCATAGTCCGGTAATTATTTTGAACCGTTTTTTAGCCTGCCGCTCCATGTTTCAAGATACGGTTTTATTGGCACGTCTTGTCAAAGCAGAGATTGTGTCCCCTTATTGCGGGATTCTCATCAATACGGGCGTGGGTAATCCAACCGCGCCGTCTGCACGACCCTTGGGGAATAGGAAAGTTTTAAGGCGAGTGGGCAGGCGCTTGATATTCACTGCCTTTATAAAGGGATAAGGATTCACCTTTCTCACCCATGCCCTCTTCCTCTCTGCCCATCATTCTCGAGCTCCAGCGCCCACGCTTCCATCCTTTTCGCCTCCAAAAAGCACTCCAGCCATGTCCGGATCTAGAGCGCAAGGCAAGTGGATGGTTTCCTCTGTCAAGGAGAAGGACATCACCAGGCTCCGAGAGGCCAGCTACCTAGCCAAGGAGATCGCCCACTAGCTTCCGGCCAAGGGACAGATCGTCCCCACCCGAGAGCCCCATGAGAGGGTCGTGTTCATCCCCCACTTCGTCCGCGGGTTGGGATTTCCTCTCCACCCATTTGTCTGCGGGCTCATGTTCTACTACGGGATGGATTTCCATGATCTGGCCCCCAAATCCTTCCTCAATATCTCGGCATTTATTGTCATGTGTGAGGCCTTCCTCCGTATCCCTCCCCACTTCGGACTGTGGTTGAAGGTCTTCAACGTGAAGCCGAAGGTGGTGGATGGCCAACATGCAGAGTGCGGAGGCGCCATGGTGAGCAAGCTACCCAACATCACATGGCCCAAGGGCACCTTCATGGAGACCGTCAAGGGGTGGCAACAGCAGTGGTTCTATGTTACAGAGCCTCGTGACGCCACCTGGGCCGCGGCTCTCAAATTCCAGTCCGGCGCCCCGATGCGGCTCACCTCCTGGCTAGAGAAGGGCCTGGACTGATCTTCGTCGGACGAGCTGACTGCTCTCCAGACGCGCATTAAGCGCATGGTGGACAAGAATGTCAAGCTTGTCAATGTGATCCAGGTGATGCTCGCTCGCCAGATCCTGCCGTGCCAAAGCCAGACTTGCCACTTGTGGGAGTTCGATCCGGCCAAGCACCAGACCCTGCAACAGTTCTTCGGCTCTACGCAGGAAGACATCTGGAAGGTGCTCTTCAAGGCCAATGAGATGTGGCCGGCGACGACCGAGGAGCGCAGGCTTGACCTGGCCCATCCCGCTAGTGCGGTAAGTTTCCGTATTTCAAGGTGTACCCTTTACTTGCTTACTCAAGGAAGATGTCTAAACTTCACTATTTGTTTTTTCACGGCTGGACAAAGAAGGCAGAGCGGATTCACTGTCCGTCTCCGCTGCCCGAAGAACCAGCTATCTCGTGTCTGACGAAGATGCTGGTTTCGGCGCCCTATCAAGCGCCGGAGAAGAAGGCCAAGGGGACCAGGTGTGGTCTCCGCCATAAGGGCACTTCAGACGTGACGTCCAAAGACGCCGACACCCACTCCCCTCCCACCACTGACGACGAGGAAGAGGAGGAAAGCGATTCTCTCCCTGAGGGGCAAGGAAGAAAAGGGCGGCCTCCACGCACCTGGAGGCAGAGGCATCCAAGAAGGGGAAGGCCTCTGCCGCGGACAACCCCGCATGGGATATTGATAGCAGCTCTGAGTGGCGCCCCAGGGATAAGCCCCTAGCTGAATCGTAAGTACTCAAAGACGCACTCAAATATCCAGCTCCTTTAATTTATAGTTTTAACATGTTGAATCATGCACTTGCAGTCCGGCTCGTTCCAAACTTGAGCGATCCTCATCTTCGGGAAACTCGCTGGTTTGAAGGTGATGGACAGCGGGTCTCTCCCAGCGGCCTCCTCTCCCAAGATGGTGGAAGACGCTGAAGTGCTGTCCCGGAGGACACTCCCGACTCAGGGGGAGGCACAGGAGGCCATCACGGTGGCGCCAGAGGATAACACCTCGGTCGTCGGACACATGGGGGAGCAGATCCCCATGGAGACTGGCGACGGGGGCCATCTCCAATTCGGCCCCCAGCCGAATACGATCCCGGAGACCTATACGGCTTCGGAATCCGACAGGCAGCCTCCTTCGAAGGAAGGAGGTGCACCAATTCCGCCGGTGACCTCTGTCCATCCAGAGGCACCATATGCTCTAATGGAAGTGCTGCGAAGTGCTTCCATTGTGGAGGAACATCATACCCTTATGGGTACAGTGGTTGAGAGGATTTAGTCCGCCAAGAGCGGACTGACCGAAGCCTGCACAAGCCTTCTAACAGACTTTGAGGTAAGCGACGCAATTGCATAAAAAGAATGTCATAGTATAGACAGTAGCCCCTGAGACTCTGTCCGGTGTTCGGAAAGAAAAGCCGGACAAAGGATCAAGTAATTTTCGCACAAGACTAACTAAATATGTCTTATGTGAATAAGCAGGCGTCGTTGCTGGCCACAAACTCTCATACTACTGAGGTCTCCGGACTAAAGCAGAGTCTGGAGCGGGCCGAGGAAGAGCTCAGTCGTGTAAAAAAGCAGCTAGAAGACAAGCAAGGTATGCAATGACCTTGTGTATATCCGGAAAGGATGAATGATTTGTGCTGACCATAGTGCCATGATATTTAGTAGGGGCGGCGACCGAAGTGGAGGCCCTCAAGAAGGCGTTGGCCGAGGCCGAGGAGAGAGCGGAAAAGGAACAAGCTGCTCGTGATAAACACGAGGCCAGGGTCGGTGAGGTCTAGCAGGAGCTCTAGGACGTCGTGAAGAAATATGAGTCCTTGGAGCGCCACATTGCGGATCAAGATTCCGAACTTGCCAAGGCCTGCGAAAGCGCACAAGATGCCCGGGTCAAAGCCCAAGGCACCCTCCAGTAGATCCAAGAGGCCAGAAAAATCACGGCGGGTAAGGCCTTCATTATGCAGAGCAAATATGTGAAGAAGAGGTATCTCTTACTAACTCAGATTTGGAGTTCTCTAGGAGTGTTTGCAGATTTACCGCGCAGTGTTGCCAATGCTGCGGAGTTCTTCCGAACCAAAGAGGGGAGCTCGACGGAGAAGTTGTTCTGGTCGCAGTACCTTGCACCAGAACATCCGGTGCCCTTTAGCGATCAGCTAAAACAGCTGGTCGAACTGCATAGGGTGGCCGAACTAGCCATGAAGGATTTAATAATCCGGCTATGGCCCGCTGAAGTCATACCTAGCAGCTACTTCGGACTCGTGAAGCAGCTGGTCAATGCTTTCCCCCGGCTTGACATCATTAGGGGGTCGGTCTGCATCGAAGGTGTGCAGATGGCCTTCGCCCGTGTCAAGATACAGTGGGCGAAGATGGACGCCATCAAGCTCGCGACCGAGGGACCGCCCGCTAGCAAGGAGCACCGCACGCCGGAGCGCTATTTTGATGATGTTCTCAAGGGATCCCGCATTGTAGAGGGCCAGTGTTCAAAAGATATTATCTTTGAATGAGTACCTTCATGTTATCCCGCCCTGTATGATGAAAACAAGACTGATATGTAATATAATGCTTGCTTTTTATTTTGGAATTTTACCTCCTGTGCGGCCTTTTTTTTATTGAATCTGAGAGTTGGCCAGTCGTCGGCTTCAGCCCCCACGTAGGTAGTACGGGGGTGTTCGAGATGGAATCTAAACACTCTTGATCCAAGAAATTGGTCCTTGAAGGAGGTGTTTAGCGCAACGAACTAGGCAATCAGACTATGCGGCTTTATCACCCTCACTTAGCCATAGGAGTTTGACAATAGAAATGTAGGCATAGCCCCTAGTGTCCGTTAGTCCGGACTAGGGTGTTGTAGACACCTGATCGGGTGAAGGCCGATCCGTCGCATAATGCGGGAAAAAATCGCAAGAGATTTTAACCTCCGAAGAGCTGACCGGCTCATGGCGCATTATGACAGTAAGTTTTCGGCTTTCTTTACTGAGGTGCCCATCCGGATAAACTAGGACACAATCACAGTAGTTCTCCCTTTACTACCCTAGCCGATAGAGCGGAACATAAGGTAATAAGCACAGGAGCCGAGCAATTCAACTATTGACCAAAGACATGATTCGGAGTCGATGCATATAATGCTAAATTCAGGGGCCGAACTATACTGTAATAGTGTTCGGACTTGTTGCCATGGTATGGGGCGCAATAAAGCCCCTGGCAAATTACGGCGTACCAAAGTGTACGGATGCAAATAAGAAAAATAAAAAATGAGGTAGTAAGCTAGTGCCACATAAGCTGGGACGCAAGCTGTTTCTATTATAATTTTGATTAATACGTCAAAGCGTATTTGTACAAATAGTGCGATAAGCAACAATGGCTATTTAACATGCCAAGACCAAGGGGGAGCTGCGTATGGGTCCTGAAAACAGGTAGAATGATCACTAAGTAGAACATCTAGAGATTCCCCCATATGACTGTGCTACTTGCCACCTTGGTATATCCTTCCTTCGAAAGGACCGATTATAAGGCTGTCGAGAGGGGCCTGCGGAATAGAAACCTGAAAAGGATAAAAAGAAAAGTAAAAGTATGTGTGTCCAAGGAAGGTCGAGCCATATTGTGTACCACAGTCTGATTATGCCTCCGTCTCTGCCCATGGTATTTTTAGTGTGTAGTTATGTATGCGCGGTCAAATTGCTAGTCGAGCTCCTGACAAGCTGGACTGTCCTACCGCAGAGTAGTCCGGACTCGTTTGACAGTGTCCGGGAGCATGGCCGCCGAATTAAGGTTCTTCTTGTGAAGGCCGCTTTGTACCTCTGCTGCCAGGGCAGCGGTGTGCTCCTTGGTACAGAGGGAGCGCTCCGTGTTTCCATTGACTGTTATGACACCACGTGGTCCGGGCATCTTGAGATTGAGATAAGCATAGTGCGGCACCGCATTGAATCGAGCAAACACGGTTCGTCCGAGCAGTGCATGATAGCCGCTGCGGAAGGGGACGATATCAAAGATTAACTCTTCACTTCGGAAGTTGTCCGGAGATCCGAAGACGACCTCCAATGTGATTGAGCCCGCGCAGCGGGCCTCTACACCTGGTATAACTCCTTTAAAGGTATTTTGGCAGGCTTGATCCTTGATGGATCGATGCCCATTTTGCGCACTGTATCCTGATTGAGCAGGTTGAGGCTGCTGCCACCGTCCATGAGGACTCGTGTGAGATGGAATCCATCATTTATTGGGTCGATAACAAGTGCGGCTGAACCGCCATGACAGATACTAGTCGGATGGTCCCTACGATCGAAGGTGATCGGGCATGACGACCATGGGTTGAATTTTGGGGCGACTGTCTCTATCGCATAGACGTCCCTGAGCGCGCTTGCGCTCCCTCTTGGAGATATGTGTAGCGTATATCATGTTCACCATTTTGACTTCAGGGGGAAACTTCTTCTGTTCCCCTGTGTTCGGTGGATGGGGCTCCTCGTTGTCATTCTCGCTTTGCGACCCCTTCTCCTTGTCTTCGGCATTTAACTTGCTGGCCTGTTTGAAGACCCAACAACTCCGGTGAGTATGATTGGCTGGTTTATCAGGGGTGCCATGGATCTGACATGGACGATCGAGTATGCGGTCCAGGCTGGAAGGGCCTTGATTATTTCTTTTATATGGCTTCTCCCGCTGACTGGACTTGGAGCCACTAAATCCGGCGTCGACCGCCGTGTCATCGGTATTGTCACCATTGTTTCGACGCTTGTGCCTATTGCATCGGGGCTTGCCGTTGCTATTTCTGGCTTCCGAGGTGCCAGGTTCGCTTGCATTGTTATTGTTGTGGGCTAGCCATCTATCTTCGCCCACGCAAAAGTGGGTCATGAGTGTCGTGAGGGCTGCCATGGACTTCAACTTTTCTTGGCCGAGGTGTCGGGTGAGCCATTTGTCGTGGATGCTGTGTTTGAAGGCCACTACGGCTTCGGCATCTAGACAGTCGACGATTTGGTTCTTTTTAGTTAAGAACCTAGTCCAGAATTTCCTTGCTAACTCTCCGGGCTGTTTGACTTTGTGACTTAAGTCATCGGCATCCGAAGGTCTGACGTATGTGCCTTGGAAGTTATCGCGGAAGGCGTCTTCCAGGTCTTCCCAACTGCCAATAGAGTTTTCAGGCAGGCTATTCAGCCAGTGCTGGGATGGCCCCTTGAGTTTTAGGGGGAGGTATTTGATGGCATGAAGATCATGGCCGCGTGCCATATGAATATGGAGAATAAAGTCTTCAATCCATACCGCGGGATCTGTGGTTCCATCATATGATTCGATATTCATGGGTTTGAACCCTTCTGGGAATTCATGTTCCATTACTTCATTAGTGAAGCAGAGGGGGTGTGCGGCGCCTCTATATCGGGCCAGATCGTGACGTAGTCTAGATGGAGTTCGTCTGCGGCTTTCGGCCCGGACATGATTGTGCTTGCCATGTTCGGCTTGATAGTCATCGTCGCGCGTCGGGGCACGCCCCTGTGATCTGTAGATCGATCTGGTTGGACCTGCTTTATTCTTCAGGTCTTGTCGGCCGGTGTTCGGCTTGAGTTGCCATTTTGTCCTGGCCACGTGGTGGTCGATCAGCCGCATTACACGCTGATGGTACGGGCTCAAGTGCCTTATCATCGAATTGAGGTAGTAGTTTACGCTTCGGGTAACTTTTGGTTGGGCGCTCGAGGCCGTATTCTTCTGCTACTAGGACATTAGTCCATCTATCGTTGAGCAGATCTTGATCAGCTTAAAGCTGCTGCTGCTTCTTTTTCAGGCTCCTTGCAGTGGCTATTATCCATTGCTTAAAGCGCTCCTGCTCGAGAGGTTCCTCAGGCACGATAAAGTCTTCATCACCGAGGCGCACCTCATCCTCGGAGGGTGGAAGATAATTACTGTCCTCCGAGTCTTCGTTTGCAGCCTGTTCATCAGGGCAAACTCGCCCATCCTCCCGATTGTCTTGTTCAGAGTTTTGCTCGACGGGGTTTTCTTGGTCTTCAGCATCATCTGGAGTGTTGTTGTCTCTCGTGCCGGTATTGCTGTCTTTACTGCGGCGTGATTTAGAGCGGTGCCGTCGGCGCTTTTGTTGTATCTCAGGAGGTTTATCCGCTACTGGATTTTTCTCTTTATCGCTGTCGCCCTCCTTGGGTGCATCCACCATGTACACGTCATACGAAGAGGTGGCCATTCAGCGTTCGGTAAACGGCGGGTTTTCGGCTTGCTCCTCTCCGGCATCGTCGTCCATATCGTCGATGTCTTCGGAGCCGTAATCGAGCATGTCAGTTAAGTCCTCTACTGTGGCGATGAAGTGGGTGGTGGGTGGGACGTAAAATTCCCCTCTCTTAGCCCCTAGACTGGGCTGGGCATAGATCAGACGTTGCTCCTCTGTAATCACGAGGGATCGCATCAAGTCCAGAGCCTCGCTTAAAGGCGAGGTTTGTTGAGGGAGAAAAGAATTCATGGAGTATGGCGGGAACGGAATTCCTTGGTCGAGCTCACATGAGGCTGACTCTGAGAGTTCGGAGCCGGCGTCCGGGGAAGAGTCTGGCTTGGGGATGGATGCCGATGACGCTGCTTCCTCCGGCTCTCCCATAGTAGGCCTAGTGGCCATAGATAGTCCGGCGGGTTTAGAAATCCCGTCTTCGGTATTGGCGAGGCGCTCCGGCTCTAAGGCCAGAGCGGAGGTTGGGGTCATGAATCCTTGGAAGATCAAGTCTCCTCGTATTTCAGCGACATAATCCAGGTTTCCCAAACTAATCTGGTGACCTAGGGCATAGCAGTCGATCTGCTCCAGATGGCCAAGCAAGTTGGCCCGTAGTGCGAAGCCGCCGAATACGAAGATCTGGCTGGGGAAAAAACCTCCTCTAGGGCAGCGTCGTTACATATGATGGATGGAGCCATCGAACCTTCTAGCAGCGACACAGTGGAATTGACAATGAAAGCACCAATGTCGGTGTCAAAACCGGATCTCGGGTAGGGGGTCCCGAACTGTGCGTCTAAGATTGATGGTAACAGGAGACATGGAACACGTAGTTTTACCCAGGTTCGGGCCCTCTTGATGGAGGTAATACCCTACGTCCTGCTTGATTGATATTGATGAATATGGGGGTTACAAGAGTTGATCTACCATGAGATCGTAATGGCTAAAACCCTAGAAGTCTAGCCTATATGATTATGATTACCTCTACGGACTAAACCCTCCGGTTTATAGACACCGGAGGGGACTAGGGTTGTACAAAGTCGGTTACAGAGAAAGGAATCTTCATATTCGAACGCCAGGCTTGCCATCCACGCCAAGGAGAGTCCCATCCGAACACGGGAGCGAGTCTTCTGTCTTGTATCTTCATAGCCCATCAGTCCAGCCCATGTCCACAGGCCGGATGCCCGAGGACCCCTTAATCCAGGACTCCATCAAGGGGAACACGACGGAGAAGCTCTTCTGGTCATACTACCTGGTGCCGGAGCCTCCGGCGCCGTTGAACAACCAGATGATGCAGTTGGTCGAGCTGCATAGGATGTCTGGCTTGGCCATGAAGGACATCATAGAACAACTATGGCCAACCGAACCCATTCCTAGCAACTATTTCGGCCTGGTGAAGCAACTCGCCGACGCACTACCCCGAGTCGACGCTGTAAAGCGCTCGGCGTGCATAGAGGTTGCGCGGAGGGCGTTTGCCCATGTCAAGATGCACTCAGTGAAGATGAAGGCCACCGTCGTGGCGACCGAGGGCCCACCCAAGGGCAAGGACCACCACAAGCCGGAGCGATATTTCGACGATGTCCTGGAGGGTGCCCGGATAGTAAAGGGCCAATGCTCAAAGGATATCATGTTCGAGTGAATGTATCCGGGTTGTCCAGACCTTGTTTCATGAACTAAGGATTTGTATTATATTTATGCCTTTATCTAAAATTATTTTCCTCCTGTGCGACCGTTTTAATTCTGAAAGTTTGCCAGTCGTTGGCTTCAGCCCCACGTAGATACTACAGGGGTGTTCGGGGTAGCGCACGATCACACTTGACCCAACGTCTTGGTCCATGAAGGAGGTGTCTACGCAGCGAACCAGGCAATCAGACTATGCGACTTTACTACTTTCACTTAGCCATAGGAGTTTGACAGTTGGGCTAAGCAATAGCCCCTGGTGCATATGCAGCCATCCGAACTGGGATGCCTTAGGCGCGTGATTGGAAAAAAAGCCAGTCCTTCGTATAATACGGAAGAAATCGCAAGAGATTTATATAAAGTCGCCGAATCGCTGACCAGCTCTCGCCGTATCATGAAAGTTAGTTTTCGACTTTCTCTACTGATGTGTTTTGACTGGATGAACCAGAAACACAATCGCAGTATTTCTCCCTTTACTACCCTAGCCGAACAAGCGGAACATAAGGTAGTAATCACAGGAGCCGGGCAACCCAACTATCGACCAAAGACATGATTCAGAGCTGATGCATATAATGCAATATTCGGGACGCCGAAGTATACTCGAGAAGTGTTCAGACTTTTTTTGAACATATGTGTGGCCAAATAGAGCCCCTGGCATTTGCGCCATACCAAAGTATGTATGGCAAGCTGACGCAAGGAAGGAATACAAATTTATGAAATAAACCAATACCGAATAAGGGTTGGTAAAAAATTGTTTCCATTATAATCTGATTGATACGATAAAACATGCTATTACAGATAATGCCATAAGGATCAAAGCTATTTCACATGCCGAGAATTTGTACACAAGGGGGGCTGTATACAGGGCCGAGAAAAAGGAAAAGGTACTCTTGAAGATTCCCTTGACACCCTGATGCACGTCTGCGCCACTATCGCCTTGGTGTCGAATCCTTTGAGAGGAGATATCGACGATCGTGTGTATAGGAGGGGCTTGTGAAGGAGCCCTTGTGCAATCATCAGGTGATGAGGTTTTAAGGAACCTGTAATAGGAGGAATAAAAAAGGAAGAAAAAGGAAGGGGTTGTGGTCAAAATAGGGTTAAAACGTGCTATAGACCCTGCCCATATCGTTCCTCCGTCGTTGCCCAAGGTATTTTAAATGTGTAGTTATGCACGCACGATACAAGTACCACGGTTAGATGGGGCGATCGACGGAGGCGGAGCTGGTAGCTCAGCTCTAGATGCGCCGAGCAGTCGTTCTGCAGAGTAGACCGTACTCGTTTAACAGTGTCCGGGGCTTGATGGCCGATGAAGTGTTTGGCTTGATGAGGCCGCTTTGTACCTCGGCTGCGAGGGCCGTGGTGTGCTCCTTAGTACGGAGGGAGCGCTCCATGTTTCCATTGACTGTGACAACGCCGCGGGGTCCAGGCATTTTGAGCTTTAAGTAAGCATAGTGCGGGACTGCATTGAATCAGGTGAAGGCGGTACGTCCGAGTAGTGCATGGTAACCACTGCGAAAGGGGACGATGTCGAATATCAAGTCTTCACTTCAGAAGATCTCCGGTGAGCCGAAGACTACTTCCAATGTTAATGAACCCGTGCAGCGGGCTGCTACCTCTTGAGCATGCATTGGTTTTCCCTTGAAGAGGAAAGGGTGATCCAGCAAAGTAGCGTAAGTATTTCCCTCAGTTTTCGAGAACCAAGGTATCAATCCAGTAGGAGATAACACGCAAGTCACCTAGTACATGCACAAACAATCAAGAACCTCTCAACCAACACGATAAAGGGGTTGTCAATCCCTTCGCGGTCACTTGCGAAAGTGAGATCTGATAAAGATAGTAAGGTAAATATTTTTGGTATTTTTGTGTGTACATTGGAAAGTAAAGATTGCAAAATAGTAAACGAGATGCGATAATAAAAAGAGATGCAATATAATAAGAAAGAGACCCGGGGCCATAGGTTTCACCAGTGGCTTCTCTCATGATAGCATGTATTACGGTGGGTGAACAAATTACTGCCGAGCAATTGATGGAAGAGCGCATAATTATGAGAATATCCAGGCAATGGTTATGAACATAGGCATCACGTCCATGTTAAGTAGACCAAAATGATTCTGCATCTACTACTATTACTCCACACATCGACTGCTATCCAGCATGCATCTAGAGTATTAAGTTCATAAGAACAGAGTAATGCTTAGGCAAGATGACATGATGTAGAGGGATAAAGTCAAGCAATATGATATAAACCCCATCGTTTTATCGTCGATGGAAACAATACAATACGTGCCTTGCTGCCCCTACTGTCACTGGGAAAGGACACCGCAAGATTGAACCCAAAGCTAAGCACTTCTCCCATTGCAAGAAAGATCAATCTAGTAGGCCAAACTAAACCGATAATTCGAAGAGACCTTGCAAAGATATCAAATCATGCATATAAGAATTCAGAGAAGAACCAAATATTATTCATAGATAAACTAGATCACAAATCCACAATTCAACAGATCTCGGCAAACACACCGCAAAAAAGTATTACATCGAATAGATCTCCAAGAACATCGAGGAGAACTTTGTATTGAGAACCAAAGAGAGAGAAGAATCCATCTAGCTAATAACTATGGACCCGAAGGTCTGTGGTAAACTACTCACACATCATCGGAGAGGCTATGGTGTTGATGTAGAAGCCCTCCGTGATCGAGTCCCCGTCCGGCAGATCGCCAGAAAAGGCCCCAGATGGGATCTCACGGGTACAGAAGGCTGCGGTGGTGGAAAAGTGGTTTCATGGCTCCTCCTGATGTTTTTAGGGTATAAGAGTATATATAGGTGAAAGAAGTACGTTGGTGGAACTCCATGGGGCCCACGAGGATGGGGGCACGCCTACTGTAACGCCCCGTGACCGATGTGCCAGGTGTCGTCCAATTATTTGCTGTTGTTGCCTTGTCATTGCTTGCGTGTCATGCATTGCATATCATGTCATCATGTGCATTTCATTTGCATACATGTTCGTCTCTTGCATCCGAGCATTTTCCCCGTTGTCCGTTTTGCATTCCGGCGCTCCGTTCTCCTCCGGTGGTCATTTCTACCTTTCTTTCATGTGTGGGGATTAAACATTTCCGGATTGGACCGAGACTTGTCATGCGGCCTTGGTTTACTACCGGTAGACCGCCTGTCAAGTTTCATACCATTTGGACTTCGTTTGATACTCCAACGGTTAACCGAGGGACCGAAAAGGCCTCGTGTGTGTTGCAGCCCAACACCCTTCCAAAGTGGCCCAAAACCCACCTAAACCTCCTCCTTCATCTTGGTCGTTCGATCACGATTGCGTGGCCGAAAACCGCACCTCATTTGGACTCTCCTAGCTCCCTCTACCTATAAATATGTGGCTCTCCCCAAAAATTCGCGGTGCAGACCCTAGCTTCTCCTACCTCGCGCCACCAGACAAAAATTCCACATGCCCGGACATGTCCAGCCGCCGCCCCAGCCAATCCCGCGGTGCCACGTCATCCCGCCGGACATCCTCTCTCCTCCCCGCCGCCGAAGCCCGCCGGCCCAGATCCGGCCCGCGCGGGGCCGAACCGGGCCAGATCCCGCGCTGCCGCCTGCCCGTACGCCGCCTCCCCGCACCGCGCCTTCACCGCCATCGCCAAGCTCCGCCGCGGTGCGCTCGCCGGCGCCGCTCGCGGGCACCTCGCCGCCCCTTCGTGCTCGCCGCAGTCGGCAGCGGCTCGCCGGCCGCCTTCCGCGCCCCTGCCGCGCCCTCCGTCACCGATCCTCCCCGCGGCGCCCGCCTCTGGCCGGTGCTCGCCGGAGCCCGTCACCGGTCATCGCCGGAATGGCCGCCCCTCGCCGGAGTTCAAGAACTCGCCGGAGTTCTGAGTGGGATCAGATCCACCTGCTCGCTCAACCAAACGGCGTCCTCCGTCCCGGATCCGCGCCGTTCCGGACCACCTCGTCCCGCGTTGACTTTTTCCGCGGGGTAAATTTCTTCCAAGTCCTGAGATTTCAGATTCATGTGCCCATCTTCATCGCATCGTAACTTTGCATCCATAGCTCCGAATCATGCATTTAGCATATCGAAATGTTCATGTCAGAGAGTACATCATTTCATCTCATTGCATCATTTTCATTTGAGTTCATATTGATGCCCGAAATGCTGTTAGAAGAGTGCTACTTGAGATAATTGTCAGATCTGCTTCTCCATTTAGATATTTGTCATTTTTGCCATGATTATTGTGTGCATGATATTCCCATGAGCTCTACATATGTTTTGTTAAGGGTTTTGCCATCTTTCCAGAGGTGCAACCCATGTATTTTTGTGATGTGTGTGGTGACTAGCACGAGCTTGCAAAGTGGTGCACTTGGTAACTCTGTTTTCAGGGAGTTAGCAATTCCACTAAGTCCTTGAGCTGTTTATCTCATGCTAGTTTTGTAGAATGCTGTGCCATCTTTACAGGGGTGTATGCCATGTATTTTTGTGATATTTGTGGTGACTAGCACAAGCATGCAAAGTATCCTACTCATTGATGTTGATTTCAGGGACTTGGAATTTCACCAAGTCCTTGTCCTGTTTTTGTTTTTATGCCATATGTTCATGTTGTTTCCTAGTGATCCGTGCCTCTTTTGAGGATGATCAGTAAGGATGTTTTGTTAATGTTGTAGTGCTCTATCCATACATGTATTTGTTTGAAATTATGGAGCACCCTAGCTTGAGTCAATCGAGCTCTACTTTTGCTACTTTGTGAATCTCGGCAGATTGTCAACTTGTTTGCAATTTTGCCGATGATGTTGTAGTTGATCCATGCATGCTATGTTATTGTTCTTGCCATGTCTAGCTTGCATTTTGTGTGTTCTTGATGGATGTATGCTTAGATTATCATGACTTGCACCGTAGTGAGTGCATCGAGCTGGTAAACATGCCTACTTGATATCTGTTTTCAGCATGCTCCAGTTTCCATTAAGTCTGAAAACTGATTATGTTTTTGCTATGTTCACATGCTTGCAATTGTATTTTCTGATCCCTTTTGGCTCAAGGTCACTAAGGGACTTTTGTTAAGATCTTTGAGTAGCTCCATGCCATGCTTTACTTTGCCATGTTTAGGTCCTGTAGCATGTAGTTTTGTTGCTTCGAAGAGTGCTACCTGATCTGAAATTCCAGACAAGTGTTAATTTCACTAAGTCTGAAATCTGTTTACCATATGCATTTTTTCCATGCTTGTTTGAACCTGTTAATGGATGAATTGGCCGTAGCTCAGCGCTAGAATTTTGTTAAGAATCTTGAATGCATCCCTGCCATGTATTTTGTTGTCATGTTTGGGTGCTGTAACATGTTCATCTCATTGCATTTAGATGGCTACTTGCTATAAATCGCAGACCAGTGCCATATTTGAATCGCTTGCCATTTCCAAACCGTAACTCCGATTCCAGTGATCTTTATATCGTTTTCAATCGATTTCATCTCACCTTTCCAGTGGCATGCTTGGATTTCCATGTTGAGGCCAGGTTCAATCATTCCTTGTCAAATCATGCATATGCATTGCATACCGCATCTCGCATATCATAACATGTTCATGTGTTGGTTGTTTACTATGTTGTGTGCTTCTTTTCCGGTGTTTGCTTCTTCGGGTTGGTTCTGAAACGTCGCGATTGTGAGGACCCATTCGTCTACGTCCGTTTATCTTCTTCATGGACTCGTTCTTCTTCCTTGCGGGATTTCAGGCAAGATGACCATACCCTCGAAATCACTTATATCTTTGCTTGCTAGTTGCTCACTCTTTTGCTATGCCTACGCTGCGATACCTACCACTTGCTTATCATGCCTCCCATATTGTTGAACCAAGCCTCTAACCCACCTTGTCCTAGCAAACCGTTGATTGGCTATGTTACCGCTTTGCTCAGCCCCTCTTATAACGTTGTTAGTTGCAGGTGAAGATTGAAGTTTGTTCCTTGTTGGAACATGGAGATGTTGTTCCTTGTTGGAACATGTTTACTTGTTGGGATATCACATTATATCTTATTTAATTAATGCATCTATATACTTGGTAAAGGGTGGAAGGCTCGGCCTTATGCCTAGTGTTTTGTTCCACTCTTGTCGCCCTAGTTTCCGTCATACGGTGTTATGTTCCCGGATTTTGCGTTCCTTACGCGGTTGGGTTATAATGGGAACCCCTTGACAGTTCGCTTTGAATAAAACTCCTCCAGCAAGGCCCAACATTGGTTTTACCATTTTCCACCTAGCCTTTTTCCCTTGGGTTAGGCCAGCCCAAGGGTCATCTTTATTTTAAACCCCCCGGGCCAGTGCTTGTCTAAGCATTGGTCCAAACTAGAGCCCCTTGCAGCGCCACCTCGGGGAAACTCGAGGGCTGGTTTTAGTTGTACGGATTGCTTATCCGGTGTTGCCCTTAGAACGAGATATGTGCAGCTCCTATCGGGATGTCGGCGCATCGGGTGGTCTTGCTGGACTTTTTTTACCATTGTCGAGGATGTCTTGGAGTACCGGGATACCGAGTCTGATCGGAATGTCTCGGGAGGAGGTCTATTCCTTCGTTGACCGTGAGAGCTTGTCATGGGCTAAGTTGGGACACCCCTGCAGGGATTTGAGCTTTCGAAAGCCGTGCCCGCGGTTATGGGCAGATGGGAATTTGTTAATGTCCGGTTGTAGAAAACCTGAACTTAACCTTAATTAAAATATATCAACAGCGTGTGTAACCGTGATGGTATCTTTCCGGCGGAGTCCGGGAAGTGAACACGGTTGTTGGAGTTATGCTTGAGGTAGGTTGTTTTTAGGATCACTTCTTGATCATACTTTTATCGACCGTGCTTTGCCTTCTCTTCTCGCTCTCTTTTGCGCAGGTTAGCCACCATATATGCTAGTCGCTTGCTGCAGCTCCACCTCATACCTTTTACCTTACCCATAAGCTTAAATAGTCTTGATCGTGAGGGTGCGAGATTGCTGAGTCCCTGTGGCTCACAGATACTTCCAAAACCATCTTGCAGGTGCCGATGAGTCCGTTCAGATGACGCAACCAAGCTCAGGAGGAGCTCGATGAAGATCTTGTCCTTTGTGTTGTTTCGTTCTAGTTGATCAGTAGTGGAGCCCAGTTGGGGTCGACCGGGGACCTTTGTCGCATTTGGGGTTCTTCTTTTATTTTGGTTCCGTAGTCGGACCTTGATTGTATCTGGATGATGTAATGCTTTATTCATGTATTGTGTGAAGCGGCGATTGTAAGCCAACTATGTATCTTTTCCCCTATTGTATTACATGGGTTGTTTGCGAAGATTAGCTCACTTGCAACATTGCTTTCAATGCGGTTATGCCTCTAAGTCGTGCTTCGACACGTGGGAGATATAGCCGCATCGAGGGCGTTATACCTACCCCCTGGGCGCGCCCTCCTATCTCATGGAAGCTTTGCGGAGTTCCAGACTTCTACTCCAAGTCTACTGGTTTGTGTTTGTTCCAAGAAAGATTCTCGCGAAGGTTTCATTCCGTTTGATATTCCTTTTCTGCGAAACACTAAAATAGGCAAAAAAAACAGAAATTGACACTGGGCCTCTAGTTAATAGGTTAGTCCCAAAAATAATATAAAAGAGCATATTAAAGCCCATTAAACATCCAAAACAGATAATATAATAGCATGGAACAATCAAAACAAGCATCCCCAAGCTTAATTCCTGCTCGTCCTCGAGTAGGTAAATGATAAAAACGGAATTTTTGATGTGGAATGCTACCTAGCATAATTTTCTTTATTGTGGCATGAATGTTCAGATCCAAAAGATTCAAGACAAAAGTTTAATATTGACATAAAAATAATAATACTTCAAGCATACTAACCAAGCAATTATGTCTTCTCAAAATAACATAGCCAAAGAAAGCTCATCCCTGCAAAATCATGTAGTTTGGCCATGCTTCATTTCTGTCACACAAAATGCTCCCATCATGCACAACCCCGATGACAGGCCAAGCAATTGTTTCATACTGAGCCTTTTAAAAAAAATTCAGCTTTCACGCAATATATGAGCGCAAGCCATGGACATAGCACTATAGGTGGAATAGAATGGTGGTTGTGGAGAAGACAAAAAGGAGGAAGATAGTATCACATCAACTAGGCATATAAATGGGCTATGGAGATGCCCATCAATAGATATCAATATGAGTTAGGGATTGCCATGCAACGGATGCACTAGAGCCATAAGTATATGAAAGCTCAACAAAAGTAACTAAGTGGGTGTGCATCCAACTTGCTTGCTCACGAAGACCTATGGCAATTTGAGGAAGCCCATCATTGGAATATACAAGCCAAGTTCTATAATCAAAAATTCCCACTAGTATATGAAAGTGACAACATAAGAGACTCTCTATCATGAAGATCATGGTGCTACTTTGAAGCACAAGTGTGGAAAAAGGATAGTAACATTGCCCCTTCTCTCTTTTTCTCTCATTTATATTTTTTTATATTTTTTTCATCCGGAGTCTCATCCTGACTTGTGGGGGAATCATAGTGTTCATCATCCTTTCCTCACATGGGACAAGGCTCTAATAATGAAGATCATCACACTTTTATTTACTTACAACTCAAGAATTACAACTTGATACTTAGAAAAAAATATGACTCTATGTGAATGCCGCCGGCGGTGTACCAGGATGTGCAATGAATCAAGAGTGACATGTATAAAAAATTATGAATGGTCGCCATGCCACAAATACGATGTCAACTACATGATCATGCAAAGCAATATGACTATGATGAAGAATGTCATAATAAATGGAACGGTGGAAAGTTGCATGGCAACATATCTCGGAATGGCTATGGAAATGCCATAATAGGTAGGTATGGTGGCTGTTTTTAGGAAGGTAAATGATGGGTTTATGGTACCGGCGGAAGTTGCGCGGTACAAGAGAGGCTAGCAATGGTGGAAGGGGGAGAGTGCGTATAATCCATGAACTCAACATTAGTCATAAAGAACTCACATACTTATTGAAAAAATCTACAAGTCATCAAAACCAAGCACTACGCGCATGCTCCTAGGGTGATAGATTTGTAGGAAAAAACCATCGCTCGTCCCCGACCGCCACTCATAAGGAAGGCAATCAAAGAACACCTCATGCTTCAAATTTGTCACACAACAGTTACCATACGTGCATGCTACGGGACTTGCAAACCTCAACACAAGTATTTCCCAATTTCACAATTACTCAACTAGCACGACTCTAATATTACCATATTTATATCTCAAAACAATTATCAAGTATTAAACTATTCAATGCACTCTATATGAAAGTTTTTATTATACCCATCTTGAATGCCCATCATATTAGGACTAATTTTATAACCAAAGAAAATTACCATGCTGTTCTAAAATACTCACAAAATAATATAAGTGAAGCATGAGAGATCAATAATTTATATAAAATAAAACCACCACCGTGCTCTAAAAAGATATAAGTGAAGCACTAGAGCAAAATTATCTAGCTCAAAAGATATAAGTGAAGCACATAGAGTATTCTAATAAATTCCGATTCATGTGTGTCTCTCCAAAAAGGTGTGTACAACAAGGATGATTGTGGTAAACTAAAAATCAAAGACTCAAATCATACAAGATGCTCCAAGCAAAACACATGTCATGTGGTGAATAAAAATATAGCCTCAAGTAAAGTTACCGATAGACGAAGACGAAAGAGGGGATGCCTTCCGGGGCATCCCCAAGCTTAGGCTTTTGGTTGTCCTTGGATTTTACCTTGGGGTGCCATGGGCATCCCCAAGCTTAGGCTCTTTCCACTCCTTGTTCCAAAATCCATGAAAACTTCACAAAAACTTGAAAACTTCACAACACAAAACTCAACAGAAAATCTCATGAGCTCTGTTAGTAAAATAAAACAAACCACCACTTTAATGTACTGTAGTTAACTCATTCTTTATTTATATTGGTGTTAAACCTACTGTATTCCAACTTCTCTATGGTTCATACCCCCCGATACTAGCCATAGATTCATCAAAATAAGCAAACAACACACGAAAAACAAAATCTGTCAAAACAGAACAGTCTGTAGAAATCTGGAGGTTTCGAATACTTCTGTAACTCCAAAAATTCTAAAAAATTCAGAAGACCAGGAAAATTTGTATAATGATCTACTATAGTTGGAATTGGTATTTTATCGCTCTCTGGTAAAAAATGAAAATTATTTTCATGAGCACATACTTTCTGTTTTTATCAACAAGATTAAAAACATTCGCCCAAAAAGATCCTAAAGGCTTTAATTGGCACAAACACGAATTAAAACATAAAATACACAATAATAACAGAGGCTAGATACATTATTTATTACTAAACAGGAAAAAAGTAGAACAAAAATAAAATTGGGTTGCCCCCAACAAGCGCTATCGTTTAATGCCCCTAGCTAGGCATCTATAATTTTAATGATGCTGACATGAAAAATAGCAATTGAAACATGAAGGAAGCATCATGAAGCATATGAGAATCACTTATAAGTCTAACATACTTCCTATGCATAGGCATTTTATAAGAAAACAAATTAGCAAGACAAGCTAGATCTAGCATATGCAAGGAAGGAGAAAGAAACAATAGCAATCTCAACATAACGAGAGGTAATTTAGTGACACGCAAATTTCTACAACCATATTTTCCCCTCTCATAATAATTACATTTAGGATCATAAGCAAATTCAACAATATAGCTATCACAAAACATATTCTTAACACGATCCACATGTATGGAAAGTTGACACTCTTCCAAAATAGTGGGATTAACATTAACTAAAGTCATGACCTCTCCAAACCCATTTTTATCAAAAATTTCATAAGATTGAACATTCTTTAAATATGTGGGATCTAATGTTGACACTGTTCCAAACCCACTTTCAATATTATTTCTAACATTATTATCAATCTCATATTCATTATGGGGCTTAAATAAATTTTCAAGATCATAAGAAGCACTATCACCCCAATCATGATCATTGCAACAAGTAGGGGACATAGCAAAACTAGCATCCCCAAGCTTAGGGTTTTGCATATTATTAGCACAATTTACATCAATAGAATTTATAATAAAATCATTGCAATCATGCTTTTTATTCAAAGATCTATCATGAATCGCTTCATAAAGTAATTCATCACACTTTTCAGATTCACGAATTTCAAGCAAAACCTCATAAAGATAATCTAGTGCACTCAACTCACTAGCAATAGGTTCATCATAATTGGATCTCTTAAAGAGATTAGCAAGTGGATGAGGATCCATAAACTTTTAGCAAGCGAAGATGCAATCAAAAAGAAGGTACATGGTAACACAAGCAAACAAAAGATCAAACGGAAGAAGGGCGAAGAAAAGGCAAAGGTTGTGAAGTGGGGGAGAGGAAAACGAGAGGCAAATGGCAAATAATGTCTTGACTTGAGCGTAGATCTCCCCGGCAACGGCGCCAGAAATCCTTCTTGCTACCTCTTGAGCATGCGTTGGTTTTCTCTTGAAGAGGAAAGGGTGATGCAGCAAAGTAGCGTAAGTATTTCCCTTAGTTTTTGAGAACCAAGGTATCAATCCAGTAGGAGATAACACGCAAGTCACCTAGTACCTGCACAAACAATCAAGAACCTTGCAACCAACGTGATAAAGGGGTTGCCAATCCCTTCACGGTCACTTGCGAAAGTGAGATCTGATAAAGATAGTAATATAAATATTTTTGGTATTTTTGTTGTGTACATTGGAAAGTAAAGATTGCAAAATAGTAAACGAGATGCGATAATAAAAAGAGATGCAATATAATAAGAAATAGACATGGGGGCCATAGGTTTCACTAGTGCCTTCTCTCATGATAGCATGTATTACGGTGGGTGAACAAATTACTGCCGAGCAATTGATAGAAGAGCGGATAATTATGAGAATATCTTGGCAATGATTATGAACATTGGTGTCACGTAAGTGTTAAGTGGACCGAAATGATTCTGCATCTACTACTATTACTCCACACATCGACCACTATCCAACATGCATCTAGAGTATTAAGTTCATAAGAACAGAGTAATGCTTTAGGCAAGATGACATGATGTAGAAGGATAAACTCAAGCAATATGATATAAACCCCATATTTTTATCCTCGATGGCAACAATACAATATGTGCCTTGCTGCCCCTATTGTCATTGGGAAAGGGCACCGCAAGATTGAACCCAAAGCTAAGCACTTCTCCCATTGCAAGAATGATCAATCTACTAGGCCAAACTAAACCGACAATTCGAAGAGACTTGCAAAGATATCAAATCATGCATATAAGAATTCAGAGAAGAACCAAATATTATTCGTAGATAAGCTTGATTATAAATCCACAATTCATCAGATCTCGGCAAACATACCGTAAAAAAGTATGACATCGAATATCTCCAAGAACATCGAGGAGAACTTTGTATTGAGAACCAAAGAGAGAGAAGAAGCCATCTAGCTAATAACTATGGACCCGAAGGTCTGTGGTAAACTACTCACACATCATCGGAGAGGCTATGGTGTTGATGTAGAAGCCCTTCGTGATCGAATCCCCCTCCGACAGATCGCCGGAAAAGGCCCCAGATGGGATCTCATGGGTACAGAAGGTTGCGGCGGTGGAAAAGTGGTTTCGTGGCTCCTCCTGATGTTTTTAGGGTATAAGAGTATATATAGGCGAAAGAAGTACGTCGATGGAGCTCCGTGGGGCCCATGAGGGTGGGGGGTGTGCCTACCCCCTGGGCGCGCCCTCCTATCTCATGGAAGCTTCGCGGAGTTCCAGACTTCTACTCCAAGTTTCCTGGCTTGCATTTGTTCCAAGAAAGATCCTCGCGAAGGTTTCATTCCATTTGGATTCCATTTGATATTCCTTTTCTGCGAAACAGTGAAATAGGCAAAAAACAGAAACTGACACTGGGCCTCCGGTTAATAGGTTAGTCCCAAAAATAATATAAAAGAGCATATTAAAGCCCATTAAACATCCAAAATAGATAATATAATAGCATGGAACAATCAAAAATTATAGATACGTTGGAGACGTATCACGGGCTTCGATGCCGGGTATCACTCCTTTAAAGGTGGTGTTACTTGGCTTGATTCTTGATGGGTCAATACCCATTTTACGCACAGTATCTTGATAAATCAAGTTAAGACTACTGCCGCCGTCCATAAGGACTCGAGTGATATGGAATCCATCGATGATTGGATCGAGGACCAGAGCTGCCGAACCTCCATGATAGATACTGGTTGGGTGGTCCCTGCGATCGAAGGTGATCGGACAAGCCGACCATGGGTTGAATTTAGGGGCGACAGGCTCTACGGTGTAGATGTCCCATAGTGCGCGCTTACGCTCCCTCTTGGGGATATGCGTGGCATATATCATGTTCACTGTTTTCACCTCAAGGGGAAATTTCTTCTGTCCCCCTGTGTTTCTTGGGCGGGGCTCATCATCGTCCTTGCTTGGTGGCCCATTCCCCTTCTATTCGGTATTTAACTTACCGGCCTGTTTGAAAACCCAACAGTTCCTGTTGGAGTGATTGGCAAGCTTGTCGGGGGTGCCATGAATCTGGCAAGGCCGATCGAGTATTTTGTCCAAATTAGATGGACCATCTTTATTTCCTTTGAATGGCTTCTTCCGCTGACCGGATTTAGAGCCGCTGAATCTGGAGTTAACTGTCGTGTCTTCAGTTTCTTCATTGTTATTTCGACGCTTATGTTTGTTGGATCGTGGCCTGCAGTTGCCATCCCTGGGTTCGGGGTGCCGAGGTCGCTAGTACTTTTGCTTCTACGAGCCAATCATCTATCTTCTCCCGCTCAAAAGCGGGTCATAAGTGCAGTAAGAGCTGCCATAGACTTCGGGTTTTCCTGTCCGAGGTGTCGGGTGAGCCACTCGTCGCAGACGTTATGTTTAAAGTCCACGAGGGCTTCGGCATCCGGACAGTCAATGATTTGGTTCTTTTTAATTAAGAACCTAGTCTAGAGCTTGCGGGCTGACTCCCCGAGTTGCTGGACTATATGCCTAAGGTCATCGGCATCTGGAGGCCGGACATAGGTGCCTTGGAAGTTGTCTCGAAAGGCGTCCTCCAAATCTTCCCAGCTACAAATGGAGTTCTTTGGGAGGCTATTTAACTAGTGCCATGCTGGTCCTTTCAACTTTAGGGTGAGGTATTTGATGGAGTGGATATCGTCACCACGAGCCATGTGAATATGGAGAAGGAAATCTTCGATCCATGCCACGGGATCCGTCGTTCCATCATATGCTTCAATGTTTACGGGTTTAAACCCTTCTGGAAACTGGTGCTGCATTACCTCGTTGGTAAAGCATAAGGGGTGTGCGGCGCCTCTGTATCGGGCAACGTCACGACGGAGTTCGGATGACATCCGTGTGCGGTATTCGGCCCGGGTGAGGTTATGCGTATCACTCCAAGCTTGATGGTCGTCATCTCGCGTTGGGGCACGCCCCCTTGATCCGTAAATTAATCTAGCCTAACCGGCTCTATTGTCCAAGTCCCACCGTAAGTAGTAGGTGTATCCCGGAGCTGCTACCTCTTTGCCTCGACGGCGCAGCGGTGCAGGCTGGTGTTCGGCGTAAGCAGCCACTTTATCTCACCCATGCGGTGGTCGGTCTGGTTCATCAGCGCGGTTATATCTTGACGGTATTGACTCAAGGGCCTCATCTTCGAATTGTGGCAGTAGCCGACGCTTCGGATAACTCTTTATTGGACGTTCGAGGCCATATTCCTCGATAGCTAGGACCTGGGTCCATCTGTCATTGAGTGTATCCTGTTCGGCCTGAAGCTGTTGTTGTTTCTTTTTTAGGCTCCTCGCAGTTGCGATGAGCTGTCGCTTGAAGCGTTCTTGCTTGAGGGGTTCCTCTGGCATGATGAAATCTTCGTTGCCGAGGCTGGCTTCCTCTTCGGGGACCGGTAGATAGTTACTATCCTCCGAATCCTCATTCTCGGCAAGTTCGTCTGGATTGACTTGTCCGTCTTCCCAATCCTCCTGCTCTATGGTGGGCTCAATGGGGTGGTCAGAGTCTTTGGCATTCTCCGGGGTGTCATTGTCTCCCGTGCCGGTATTACTTTCCTTTCCACGACACGACTTTGAGCGGCGCCGCTGACATCGACGTTTTAGTGGTGCCTCGGTGGGCTTGTCCTCAATTGGGTCCTTGCTGCCGTCGTCGTTGTCCTTTTTGGGTGTATCCACCATATACACATTGTATGTGGAGGTGGCCGTCCAACGCCCGATGATGGGTGGATTCCGGCCTAGTTCGTCTCCGGCATCGTCATCCATACTGTCGATGTCTTCGGAGGCGTAATCTAGCATGTCGGTTAAATCCTCGATAGTGGCTATTAAGTGAGTGGTGGGTGGTATGTAAAATTCCCCACACTCAGCCCCTAGTCCAGGCTGGGTGTAGTTCAGAGGTGACACTTCCGTAATGGCGAGAGATCGCATAAAGTCCAGGGCCTCGTTTAAGAGCGAAGGCCGGATGAGGAACTGGGGACCTGTGGGATTGGGCATGGTAGGTTCTACCAGGCCATGCTCACCGGACGCAGACCTTGAGAGTTCAGAGCTACCATATAGAGGCGGATTTGGCTCTCCGATGACAGGGAGAGTCCCGCTTGATTCCAGGCTTGCCGAAGACATAATTGCCTCTGGGTCTCCGAAAAAGAGCTTTATAATAGGAGAGGGTCTGGTGGGTTTTAAACTCCCATCTTCGAATGAGGTGGTCCGCTCTGGATCTATGGCCAGGGCAGAGATGATAGTTGGTCTTTGAGCGGTGCCTGATGACGGATCCGATGGGTTTCCTTCTTGGAGATGAGGAATAGTGGTCGAGGCCATGAACCCTTCGAAGATCAAGTCTCCATGGATGCGGTGACGTAACTCAGGCTCCTGAATCTGATCTGATGACCAGGGGCGTAGCTGTCGATCTGCTCAAGGTGACCAGTTGAATTGGAACACAGAGCGAAGCCGCCGAACACAAAAAGTTGACCGCGGAGGAAGGTTTCCCTGGAAACGGTATCATTGTTGATGATCGAACGAGCCATCGAACCTTCTGCCGATGACACAGTGGAACTCTCAATGAAAGCACCAATTTCTGTGTCAAAACCGGCCGATCTTGGGCAGGGGGTCTCGAACTGTGTGTATAAGGATCAAAGGTAACAGGAGACCAAGAGGACACGATGTTTACCCAGGTTCGGGCCCTCTCGGCGGAGGTAAAACCCTACTTCCCGCTTGATTGTCTTTGATGAGTATATGGGTTACAAGAGTTGATCTACCTCGAAATCGTAACGGCTAAACCCTAGATGTCTAACCTATGTAAATTCTGATAGCCTCTACGGACTAAGCCCTCCGGTTTATATAGACACGGAAGGGCCTAGGGTTGTACAGAGTCGGTTTACAGAAGAAGGAAACTATACATCAGGATGCAATCTTGCCATCCACGCAAAGGAGAGTCCTATCCAGACACGGGGAAAGGCCTTCTACCTTGTATCTTCACGGCCCATCAGTCCGGCCCATATCACACAGCTCAAACACCTGAGGACCCCTTAATCCAGGACTCCCTCAATTACCTCGCCATGAGGGCTTGAACTTGGGTAAACCCCCGTGCGAACTCCCCTCTGGTACTTCCGGCTATGCTTGTTACCCTAGCGAGGGATCTAATAGTACTCTGCGGTCAGTGCCCTCACTGGGGGCAAGCTCATCCCTCCGCCCTACACATCCGTGGCCGAGCAGTCGGGGGAGGAAGATGGGGCTTCGCAGCATCCCGATCATCGCCCTCATCGTCATTTGAGTTTACCAAGCCATTGACAGTCCTTGTGGCGCTTGGCTTATCCCTGCCCTCAATCTTGGAAGATTCATCCTGAGGTAATAGAGTGGGGGTGTCTGTTGGTTCAGCTGCAGAAGGGGTTAAAGAACGTTATTAGCAAACACTTACTTCTTGGGGAGCTCTGGCGTGGATGCATTGGTCCCTCTCGGTGAAGATTGTACCGTATATGGGTGGGATGCTTCATTTGGATCTCAAAGACCTTGTCCTCCAGCCTTAGGGGTCATGTTCTCGTCAGGTCATCATCATACGAGTACTACCACATGTGCTTCACTCGGGCATGGATGGGATGAATCTGTCGGCTAACTCAGGTGGCGGTGGTGTTGTTGTTGGTAAGGCCCTGACTTGTGAGGACCCCGATCTGCTTCATCACAATCTTAACCTCCGTCTCCTACACTTTTAAGAGTTTCAACGACCATTCCTCATGCTAATCGAGTGTTCCGGTGGCATAGGGTGACAATCCCCTAGATCCGGCTGCGGTGCTTGGCTCGATGTAGTAGAACCAGGCCGACTACTAGTTCTTCACTATGTCAGGCCAGCATGTCGAAGTAGTTTGCTTTATTCTTTGTATGGATCCAAAGTTGCTTGACATCCTTCTCAATTACATGGGGCTTGGCATAAAAGATGTACTAGAACAACACCTGGTGCAATAAAATACCGAGGACCCCTCACACAACGTGACAAAGCACGAGAGGTGTGCAACGCCATTTGGTGCGAGGTGATGAAGTTAAGCGTGGAAATAAGCTAACAAATCTCGGGGGAATAGATGAATTGACAAGGAGAAACCTCGATCCAAGAATTGGGTGAGGATCCACCACTCGATATCCTTCAGGTTTGGCTCCTGCTCATTTGGATAGAAGTTTCACGTGGAATATGTTAAAGGCATAAGAACCTGATATGTCCCCAACGTATCTATAATTTTTGATTGTTCCATGCTATTATATTATCAACCTTGGATGTTTTATATGCATTTGCATGCTATTTTATATAATTTTTGGGACTAACCTATTAACCTAGAGCCCAGTGCCAGTTTCTATTTTTTCCTTGTTTTTGAGTATCACAGAAAAGGAAAACCAAACGGAGTCCAATTGACCTGAAATTTCACGAAGATCATTTTTGGACCAGAAGAAGCCCACGGAGTACCGGAGATGGGCCACAAGAGTCCTGAGGCCACCATGAGGGTGGGGGGCGTGCCCTACCCCCTGGGCGCGCCCCCTAGCTCATGGCCGCCTCGGAGACCCCCCTGACTTGTTCCTGACTCCAACACCTCTTATATATACCCAAACTTCCAGAAAGAAACCTAGATCGGGAGTTCCGCCGCCGCAAGCCTCTGTAGCCATCTAAAACCAATCTAGACCCATTCTGGCACCCTGCCGGTTGGGGGAATCCCTCTCTGGTGGCCATCTTCATCATCCCGGCGCTCTCCATGACAAGGAGGGAGTAGTTCACCCTCGGGGCTGAGGGTATGTACCAGTAGCTATGTGTTTGATCTCTCTCTCTCTCTCTCTCTCTCTCGTGTTCTTGATTCGGCACGATCTTGATGTATCGCGAGCTTTCCTATTATAGTTTGATCTTATGATGTTTCTCCCCCTCTACTCTCTTGTGATGAATTGAGTTTTCCCTTTGAAGTTATCTTATCGGATTGAGTCTTTAAGGATTTGAGAACACTTGATGTATGTCTTGCATGTGCTTATCTGTGGTGACAATGGGATATCACGTGATCCACTTGATGTATGTTTGGGTGATCAACTTGCAAGTTCCATGACCTCGTGAACTTATGCATAGGGGTTGGCACATGTTTTCGTCTTGACTCTCCGGTAGAAACTTTGGGGCACTCTTTGAAGTTCTTCGTGTTGGTTGAATAGATGAATCTGAGATTGTGTGATGCATACCGTATAATCATACCCACGGATACTTGAGGTGACATTGGAGTATCTAGGTGACATTAGGGTTTTGGTTGATTTGTGTCTTAAGGTGTTATTCTAGTACAAACTCTAGGATAGATTGAACGGAAAGAATAGCTTCATGTTATTTTACTATGGACTCTTGAATAGATCAATAAGAAAGGATAACTTTGAGGTGGTTTCATACCCTACAATAATCTCTTCGTTTGTTCTCCGCTATTAGTGACTTTGGAGTGACTCTTTGTTGCATGTGGAGGGATAGTTATATGATCCAATCATGTTATTATTGTTGAGAGAACTTGCACTAGTGAAAGTATGAACCCTAGGCCTTGTTTCAACGCATTGCAATACTGTTTTCAGATAACAAAAACATATACCTACCATCCATATTGCACTTGTATCACCATCTCTTCGCCGGACTAGTGCACCTATACAATTTACCATTGTATTGGGTGTGTTGGGGACACAAGAGACTCTTTGTTATTTGGTTGCAGGGTTGTTTGAGAGATACCATCTTCATCCTACGCCTCCCACGGATTTATAAACCTTAGGTCATCCACTTGAGGGAAATTTTCTACTATCCTACAAACCTCTGCACTTGGAGGCCCAACAACGTCTACAAGAAGAAGGTTGTGCAGTAGACATCAAACTCTTTTCTGGCGCCGTTGCCGGGGAGGTTAGCGCTTGAAGGTATATCTTTAGATCTTGCAATCGAATCTTTTAGTTTCTTGTTTGATCACTAGTTTAGTCTATAAAAGAAAATTACAAAAAATGGAATTGAGGGTACCTCATATGCTTCATCTTTTTAATATCTTTCATGAAAATAAGGATTCCGATAATTGTGCCAAAATGCTAGAAGAAGAATGCATTAAAATGTTTGGCACTACATATTTGAATGATGAGCATGATTGCAATGTTGTTAGTACGAACTCTTTGAATATCCATAGTACTAATGGCGACTACACTAGTCATGATGAAAATGTCTCTTATAAGCATGTCAATTTTTGTGGAGTGCATAGGGTGTACAAGTACACACAAAATAGGGAAGATAGATTTTGCAAGAGGCATAAGTATTTAGAAATTAAATGGTTGCAAGAAAGGCTAGATGTTTGTGCTGAAAATTTAAATTTTCTTAGCCATCCTTGTGAACTTTGCAATGAACGTGGTCATTGAAATATCCAATTTAAATTGTTTCATGATCGAAATGTGTCCAAAAATTGTGATAACTTGATTTCCCTTGCACATCATAATGAACTTAGTTTGCTTCTGGTTTATGAAGAAATGAAACGTATAACTAAGGATATTCCAGAATTTGTCCTAGATAAAGTTCTTGATTTTGATTTAGAGGAAATTTTTATGTATTGTATAGTGAATTGCATTGAAAATCCTTATATTTCCAATTACATAAAGACAAGAAAACAAATAGAAGATGAAGAGAATACTAATGAAAGGGAAGAGATTTCCTAGTATCCTCCTATTATTTCTTATGATGAATCAGGTAACGAGGAGGAGCCATCTATTCAACCAATCTCATTAACAAGGAGCTCCAATAGGAGGATTGAACCCACACATGATGTGAAGAAGAGAAAGAAAAGACGCAGAAGCAAAGGTAAAAAGGTATCTCTCCCAAATGATGTTGCTCCTATTACTCATTGTGATGATGATAATTGTTATACTAATGGTGCTATCCATACTATTAATGATGATAGTGATTATGCTTATGATATGAAAAGGCCCAAGCTTGGGGATGCTATGTTTGATGAGAATGACATGTTTGAGAATGTATTTGCTGCAATTAATGTTTGTTCCAAGCTTGGGAATGCTATGTTTCATGAACATGATATTTTTAACCTCCCAAGTTTTGATATGCAAATTTATTATGATTATAGCATGCCTCCTATTTATGATGGTTATATTGATGAAAGTGGATTTGGAGAGGTCATGACTTTATTTAGTAATGATTCCACTATCTTGGAAGAGGTTTCAATTGATTATGATGAGAACAAAGTTGCTACTTATGATGATTATTGTGATGACACTTATGCTATAAAAGTAGTGATGATTATATTTATAAAAGTTGCCATGATTATGATTACCCTTTTTCTGAACATTACTCTTTTAATGTGTAAACAATTTATAGTATTCGAGTTTCTTATGATACTCCCACTATTCCGATTGAGGAGAATCTTGCTTATGTGGAGAGTAGTAAATTTTATATGCTTGTAGATCATGAAAATAATGCTTTATGTGATGGTTATATTGTTTAATTCATTCATGATGCTACTGAAAATTATTATGAGTTAGGAATATATGCTTGTAGGAATTGCAATAATATCAAGTTTCCTCTCTATGTGCTTAAAATCTTGAAGTTATGCTTGTTTTGCTTTCCTATGCTAGTTGATTATTGTTACCATAAATTTTTCGCTCACAAAATCCCTATGCATAGGAAGTGGGTTAGGATTAAATGTTCTAGTTATATTCTTGATGATTTTCTCTTTATGTTTCAATCCTTATCTTTTATGTGAGCATCATTGAAATAGTCATGCCTAGCTAGGGGCGTTAAACGATAGCGCTTGTTGGGAGGCAACCCAATTTTATTTTCATTCTTTGATTTTTGCTCCTGTTTAGTAATAAATAAATCATATATCCTCTGTTTAGATGTGGTTTTATGATTTAATTAGTGTTTGTGCCAAGTAGAACCTTTGGGAAGACTGGGGTGAAGTCTTTGCGATCTTGCTGTAAAAAACAGAAAATTTTGCACTCACGAGATTAGCTGCCATTTTTTACTGGAGAGTTCGGTTAGTTTGATTCTTTTTGAAGATGAGTAATAGACAAATTCCTCAGGTCCACTAATTTATTTGAGAATTTTGGAGTGACAGAAGTATTCGAATGATACAGTTTACTATAGACTGTTCTGTTTTTCACAGATTCTGTTTTCATTGTGTCGTTTGCTTATTTTGATGAATCTTTGAGTAGTATCGGAGGGTATGAACCATAGAGAAGTTGGAATACAGTAGATATTACACCAATATGAATTTAAAATGAGTTCACAACAGTACCAGAAGTGGTGATTTATTTTCTTATACTAACTGAGCTTACGAGTTTTCTGTTAAGTTTTGTGTTGTGAAGTTTTCAAGTTTTGGGTAAAGATTCGATGGACTATGGAATAAGGAGTGGCAAGAGCCTAAGCTTGGGGAATATTCAAATACAACCAAGAGACTAAGCTTGGGGATTCCCTGGATGGCATCCCGTCTTTCGTCTTCGTTCATTGGTAACTTTACTTGAGGCTATATTTTTATTCACCACATGATATGTGTTTTGCTTGGAGCGTCAAGTTATTTTCTTTTGTTTTGCTTGCTGCTTGAATAATATACCAAGATCTGAAATTCTTAAATGTTATAAAGTCTTCACATAGTTGCATAATTATTCAACTACTCATTGATCTTCACTCATATCTTTTGGAGTGGTTTGTCATTTGCTCTAGTGCTTCACTTATATCTTTTTAGAGCACGGCGGTGGTTTTATTTTGAAGAAATAGATGAACTCTCATGCTTCACTTATATTATTTTGAGAGTCTTTTAGAACATCATGGTAATTTGCTTTGGTTATGAATTTAGTCCTAATATGATGGGCATCCAAGAGGGATATAATAAAAACTTTCATATAGAGTGCATTGAATACTATGAGAAGTTTGATACTTGATGATTGTTTTGAGATATGAAGATGGTGATATTAGAGTCATGCTAGTTGAGTAGTTGTGAATTTGAGAGATACTTGTGTTAAAGTTTGTGATTCCCGTAGCATGCATGTATGGTGAACCGTTATGTGATGAAGTCAGAGCATGGTTTATTTATTGATTGTCTTCCTTATGAGTGGCGGTCGGGGACGAGCGATGGTCTTTTCCTACCAATCTATCCCCCTAGGAGCATGCGCGTAGTACTTTGTTTCGATAACTAATAGATTTTTGCAATAATTATGTGAGTTCTTTATGACTAATGTTGAGTCCATGGATTATACGCACTCTCACCCTTCCACCATTGCTAGCCTCTCTAGTACCGCGCAACTTTCGCCGGTATCATACACCCACTATATACCTTCCTAAAAACAGCCACCATACCTACCTATTATGGCATTCCCATAGCCATTCTGAGATATATTGACATGCAACTTTCCATCGTTCCGTTTATTATGACACGCTTCATCATTGTAATATTGCTTTGCATGATCATGTAGTTGATATTGTATTTGTGGCAAAGCCACCATTCATAATTCTTTCATACATGTCACTCATGAGCCATTGCACATCCCGGTACACCGCTGGAGGCATTCGTATAGAGTCATATTTTTATTATGACACGCTTCATCATTGTAATATTGCTTTGCATGATCATGTAGTTGATATTGTATTTGTGGCAAAGCCACCATTCATAATTGTTTCATACATGTCACTCATGAGCCATTGCACATCCAGGTACACCGCCGGAGGCATTCATATAGAGTCATATTTTGTTCTAAATTTCAAGTTGTAATTCTTCAGTTGTAAGTAAATAAAAGTGTGATGGTCATCATTATTAGAGCATTGTCCCATGTGAGGAAAGGATGACGGAGACTATGATTCCCCCACAAGTCGGGATGAGACTCCGGACGAAAAAAGGAGAAAAACGAGGCCATAAAAAAGAGAAGGCAAAAAAGAAAGAAAAAGAGAGAAGGGGCAATGCTACTATCCTTTTTACCACACTTGTGCTTCAAAATAGCACCATGGTGTAATGCATATTGACGATGGCTCCCCCCACCTCCTGTCGGATGTGGGGTTCCGGCAAACCCTTAAGGTTCAAACATTGGGTGCGCGCGAAGTCTTTTCCTCCCACCGATCTACGCCCTAGCTCGCTAAGATCTTGCGGACGAACTCGACGAACTCGCAACACAGAAAGACACAAGATTTATACTGGTTCGGGCCACCGTTGTGGTGTAATACCCTACTCCAGTGTGGTGGTGGTGGATTGCCTCTAGGGCTGATGATGAACCATACAATGGGAAGAACAGCCTCCTGAGGTTGAGGTGTTCTTGTTCTTGGCTAACTTGTGTGTGTGGATGATCTTCAGGCCCTCCTTTCTCTCTCTATCTCTCTGTCGTCCTCTCCTTCTCTGCCGTCCTCTTCCTCTCTGTCGTCCTCTCCTGCCTATGGTGGTGGCTAGTCCTACTTATAGAGGCCCTGGTCCTCTTCCCAAATATTGAGCGGGAACGGAGCCAACAACGGCGGGCAAATTTGAAGGGGGACAGCTAGTACAAGATATCCTGACAAAGGCGGTCTCCGCCTGCAAAAGGCTCTGGAGGTGACACCGTCTTGGGATCCACGATGACCTCCGTCTTGCCGTCCTTCTGGTCTTGGTCTTGTTGCACCAAAATGGCAACTTTGCTTGATGCCTCGGTACTCCTCGCCCGCGCTAGTCTCCTTAGCACCAAAGAGGAAACAAGGACGCTGCGCGCGCTGGCGCCCGCCTGGCACCCGGCTGGTGTCGATCGTCATGGCTCGCGTCACGAGAGCCTCGTGAGGTTTGCCTCGCCTTGATATCTCCGCTCCTCGTGAGCCTGCCTGACTAGGCCACTCCAGAGGAGGTCTTGTGTCGTCCTCCTCGCGAGGCTTGGCCCCTCATGAGGGTCTTGGATGCCTTGTTTATGAAGATGGGCCGAACGGCCTGCTGGCTTAGCCACGTAGCGGGCCGCAGGCAGGCAAGTCTAGGGTCCCTCATTCCCAGAACGCCGACAGTAGCCCCCGGGCCCAATGTGCACTCGGGCTTGGCTTCACGGCGAAGCCAAGGGTCAAGCACGGAGCACCGCGAGCCCCAAAAGCCTGCGGCCTTGGTTGACGCGTGGCGGTTGATTGGACGTTGGCGTCTCCGCTTCCCCATGCTGCCTCGGCAACTGCACGACTTGACAAGTCCCTGCGACATGCAAGGAAAACCATCATTACCTGTGATCGTGAGAGGTGTCGGTTGGCCTTGTCTTTCTATAAATGGGGAGGGGGGATGAGCCCCCGTTGCCCATCTCTTCCTTGCTCGCTTGCTTCTTCCTCATCGCTCCACTGCTAACATCAATGGCGCCTATCAGAAGGTTCTCAGCCAAAGAAAAGGGGAAGGCCCCCCGAGATGACCCGGAGCCACTTCCGCCGAAGAAAAGGACGATCCACCACCGTGACGAAGCAGCGATGCAGGTGGTGATGAGGCCTTGGTGCGAGCGGCCTCCCCCATGGTATCCGCTACCCCTGTACACCCAAGCCGAGGACTCAGGAAGGCGGAGCGACGAGTAGCGCCGCCGACGCCGCGCCCGGTGTCGCCGCGCCACGGCGACGCGCGCCGTCTCCCTAGGGATCCATGCCGTGAACTCCTCGCGCGAGCTGGTGCTGTTGGCGCCAATGCCCCCAAGCCCTTGGATCCGCTTCCCATGGTTCTTCTCCGACGTGATGCCGCCGAGGGGGCCTCTTGAGCTCTGGTTGCAGCACGCTGACTGCAGCGCTCCGGCGACTGGAGTGGAGATCGAAGCTGTCCCCACCGGCAAGATCTTCATGACTCGTGGCTGGGGCGAGATCACGCAGGTCTGCCGCGCGCGGGGCGCCCTCGCGATCCACCTTGAGTTCAACGGCCTCTCCACGCTCTTCTTCAAGGTCTTCGATGCTGAGGGCCGCCGCTTGGAGTGCTGCTCCGGAGAGGAGTGCGAAGCTGATGCGCACTCCGCTCGCGACCACTCCAGCAGTAGTAGCCCTTGGAAGTCCAGCAGCTCTCCTGAGCTCTACGAGACTCCGGAGACAAGCGACGACAGCTACGTGCCCCCGAGCTCTCGCCGCGCTCGTAGCAGTGCCGCCGCGTCCGGCCGTCGCCGCCGCTGATCTAGATGGGGTTGGCGCCAGCCTCCCATGGCCCACTGTTGATGATGGTGTCTGCCACAGGAGGGCGTAGATAGGGTCCTTCTTAGTCTCAGCTTTTGTTTCCTGCGAAGAATCATGAAGCGCCTCGTGGAGGCATGTAAGGGTCTGTAATGTCTTTTGTGCTTATCTTCCCTGTTATGAAGATCTGATGAACGCGCGCCCCGTTAAGGCTCGGTCCCTCCTTTCTTTCCTCGCGATAGCTTGTTGCTCTACGCCGACAGGTCCCGGACACCAGGCAGGCTACAGCCGTCGCTGGTATATCAGGTCGCGTGCCGTGGTCAAGGCCAGGAGGTGTGTGGCCCGAGGTCCAGTAAGAGCCCCTGAGGCGCGATGCTGAGGAGGTCCCCTTTAGCGCTCAAGCGGCCATGGTAAGGGAAGAAAGGGAGTTGACATGGCGGCAACGGGATTGCGGCAAGGCGTGAGTGTCCATAAGGCCCAGAGATTTAGCCGATCCGAGGGCGAGACTTATCTTGTGAACTTCGTGGCGATTCCTGACGTTGCACTGGGGCTATGCGCCAACTTGCGCGGCATAGCCTGGCCGGCCCATACGAGTTTCCCTCCTCCCATGCTCTTCTTAGTGCTCTGCGTCGTTAGGTCCCGGCCCTTGAGCGAGCTCAGCCACCACTGGTATGCCAGGTCGCGATGCCTTGGTCAAGGCTAGGGGGTGAGGGCTGGAGAGCCAGTAAGAGCTCCTGAGTCGCGATGCTCAGGAGCCCCCCTTTTAACGCGCAAGCGAATTGCACGAGAGAAAAGGAGACTCGCGGTGCCGTCTGCTATCCTCCCCGCGGGGTCCCTGTGAACAGGCACAAGAAGAACATGGTTTGCCGTTACAGCCGTCAGCCTGCCGCTGGTTTGTCTGGATGGAGTGAAGGCACTGAGGGCCCGGTGAGGTGACGTGCGCGGGGCGTGCTGCGAGCCAGAGCTCGACCACTCAGATTTGTCGACGTGGCAGGGACGGACCCATGCACCAACACCGTGCCTATGAGGAGGCCCCGTGGGAGGCAATGATCGAGCAAGTGATAACCATAGGCAGGTTAAGCAGGGAAGGCAAATCAGCTTGGGTAAGTGCAGGAAGATACATGCCACCGGGTCCGGCCCGAGCGGCTTGGGGATGATGCAGCCCGAGGGGTGCCCCCAGCAAGGTAAGCTAAAGACATGAGCAAAAGGGATACATGCCGCAGGGACGGACCCACACGACCTAGGAATAATGCAGCCCAAGGGGCGCTCCCAGCTTAACGAAGCAGAGTTGGTGCAGCTGAAGGCGCGCGTCGAAGAAATGACTCCTCATGAGCCACCGGAGCCCTGAGCCTCGGGAGGCTCTGGGGGCTCGGGAGTCTCCCTGAAGACCGTCTCCATTCCCTCCAGGACGACGCGGTACCTGGCCTCTTGAGCCGCCAGGTCACGCCGCATGGCGTGCTGATAGGCCGACGCCACGTTCGTCAAGCCGAACGGCATGCGAGCGTAGCTGTGTGGCGGGCCTGCGCAATGGCCCACACACGAAGGCCAGAAGCGCTCATGAGACATGGCCCTGTTGAGCCCTGCGACGTCAATGCAGACACGCAGCTCAGCACCCTCACCTGGGTGGTGAGCTGCGCCCTGTGAGCGGCCGTCGCCGCGTATGGCTCTTGCGTCCTGCAGTTCCTGTGTGGTCTTGGCGATGAACTCCTGAGTGGTGGGCACCCCTTGCCCTATGTTCTCCCGAGGAAAACGTGCCACGTAGCACGCCTCCAAGTGGTGCCCAAGCGCCTCCCTTGTGAGGTTGGCAAGGCCTGAGCCCTCCAGAAGAGAGCCCCCGAGCCCTGCCCGAGGAGGGCACTGGGCGCGCCTTCCTACGCGATGGAGGGAGGCGCCCCTGGGACGGACGCTGATCCTGATGAGGCTCCTGCCGCGATGCCATCCTCCTGAAGTCCTGCGCGGTGCAACTGCTTCTTCTTGGGGATGGCCTCCAGAGGGCCCTCACTTTTGTTGTCGGGGTCGTCGATTACTGCAGCTTGGAAGGCGCGCTCGAGGGAGCACACCGCATCCCTTTCCTCACATGGGACCGTGATGACCCCGCCGCTTCCAGGCATCTTGAGGACATTGTAGCTGTGGTGGGTGACCTCCATGAACTTGGCCAGGGCCGGATACCCAAGGATGGCGTTGTACGGCAGACGGATGTGAGCGACGTCGAAGTCGATGAGCTCGGTGCAGTAGTTGTCGCGCGTGCCGAAGGTGGCAGGCAGGCGGATCTGCCCTATCGGTGTGGTGGAGCCATCGGTCACTCCTGAGAAAGGTTTGGTAGGCTAGAGCTGCTCGTATGGCACTTGGAGGTTGTCGAATGTGTCGACGGACAGGACATTGAGCCCTGCATCGTCGTCGATGAGGGTCTTGGTAACCTGCACATTGCTGATGACTGGGGAACACAACATCGGGAGGACGCCGGTGGTGGCCGCGCACTTGAGCTGATTTGCCGATTCGAAAGTGATGGCGCACTGGGACCACCTGAGCGGGCGCGTGGCCTCAAGCTTAGGGAGCACCGCGTTCACCTCGCGAGCGAACCGTTTGAAGATGCGCTGAGAGGCTGGGGCCTTGGCGCCGCCCAAGATGCAGGCGATTGCATGCAGCTCCTGGAAGCCCCCAGCCCCCCTCGTCCTGATGATGATCGTCGTTCCTTCTTGGTGGCAGCAGCGGGGGAAGACCGGCGTTGCCTTGGGGGAGATCCTCACGAGGCTGGTCCCTCCAGGGCCCCTCACGAGGATGGTCTTGCCAACGGTTCTCACGAGGCCTGTCACGCCATTCTTGGCGCGGGCCACAATCGTCCCTGCGTCCGCCTCCTTGTCCCCTCCTCCGTGATCGTAGCCCCGGTCGTTGCGCTCGGGGCGTCGACCGTAGCGTCCCTCATGTAGGGCTCGGAGCTCTTGGTAGTCGCTAGTGTTGTGGGTGTTCAGGTTGTGGAAGGCGCAGAACGGTCGGCTGTTCTTGGATGACTCGGGCTGATCTTTGCCCCGTTTGGTGTCGGGCTTCGCTGCTAGCACCACTACTTCCTTGCGCTTCACGTCCTTGGCCTTGGCTTTCTTCTCCTCTGCGCCCGCGGCTGGCAGCTCAAGGAGGGAAAGGCGCCCCTCCTCAGCTCTTGTGCACTTGGTCGCCAGGTTGAACAGCTCCTGAGACATGCAGAGATCCTCGTGGATAGAGAGCTCTTCCTTCATCTTGACGTCACAGACACCGTCGGAGAACGCGGAGATGATGGCCTCATCTGTGACCTTGGGGATCTTGAGGCGGGTGTTATTGAAGCATTGGATGTACTTCTGGAGGGTCTCCCCTGGCTGTTGCTTGATACGGCGGGCGGTCGCCCGCGGCCGGCGGGCGGTCATGAGTGCCCTGGAAGTTGGAGACGAAGCGGTCGCGCATCTCGTCCCAGGAGGAGATCGAGCCGTGCTGTAGGTTCAGGAGCCAGGAGTGGGCCCCGTCCTTGAGAGCCATGGGAAACCATTTTCCATGACTTTGTTGTCGCCGTTGGCTGCTTTGATGCTCAACTCGTAGAGCTCCAAGAACTCCGTGGGGTCGGCAGTGCCGTCGTAGCGAGGAGGCAGATCCGACTTGAACTTGCCTGGCCAGGCGACGCTGCGCAACTCGGGGGTGAAGGCGCGGCAGCCGGACGTAGTTATTGGGGCCCGCTTCAGAGGTGGAGCTTGGTCTTGATGAGGTCCGCGCGGCGCCACCTTGGGCGGTGCGTGGTCTCGACGAGGCGGTGCAGGGAGCGCGGGTGCAGCTCCTCGCGGCTGAGGGATTTCTTGGCAGCTTCTCTCTTTGCGCGCGGGCACCGGACGTGGCGGATCACACCGCGGGGCCGTGCGCCTTGGTGCCAAGGCGCCGTCCTTGGGCTGGGGTGGTGGAGGCGCGCCCCGGGCCTCGTCGCCCGTGGCCGGCTGAGGGTGAGGCAGAGAGACAGATAGCGCCGGGGAGCCCCCTGCGGCTCGGAGGAGCTCGGCGATGTAGTCGAGCCATTCCTCGTAGAGGTCATCGACTGGGTGGTAGCGCAGGAGTTCGTTTACGGCGAGGAGTGTGGCCCGCGCCTCCATGGGAGCGTGGCGTGCATGGGGCGAAGAACCGGCCGGGGTCAGCGATGGAGCGGCGGTGCGGTCGTCCTGCCGTACCGAAGGATGCAACGAAGACGCTTGCTGCTCATTCCCCACCAGGCCGGTTGCAGTGTTGGCGGTGGGAGGCGGAGAACGACGAGGTGGCCTGCCGATGGGGGCCGTCTGAGCAACGCGGGCGGTGAGGGCAGCCTGACGCTCAGCTCGAGCACGGCGAGCGTCCGCCATGGAGACGGTCGGGCGACGGAAGGACGAACTAATGGAAGGGAAGCTACAGCGCACCCCTACCTGGGGCGCCAAATGTCGGATGTGGGGTTCCGGCAGACCCTTAAGGTTCGAACACTGGGGTGCGCGCAAAGTATTTTCCTCCCACCGGTCTACGCCCTAGCTCTCTAAGATCTCACAGACGAACTCGACGAACTCGCAACACAGAAAGACACAAGATTTATACTGGTTCGGGCCACTGTTGTGGTGTAATACCCTACTCCAGTGTGGTGGTGGTGGATTGCCTCTAAGGCTGATGATGAACCATACAATGGGAAGAACAACCTCCTGAGGTTGAGGTGTTCTTGTGCTTGGCTAACTTGTGTGTGTGTGGATGATCTTCAGGCCCTCCTTTCTCTCTCTATCTCTCTGTCATCCTCTCCTTATCTGTCGTCCTCTCCCGCTCTATCGTCCTCTCCTACCTATGGTGGTGGCTAGTCCTACTTATAGAGGCCCTGGTCCTCTTCCCAAATATTAAGCAGGAAGGGAGCCAACAATGGCGGGCAAGTTTGAAGGGGGACAACTAGTACAAGCTATCCTGACAAAGGCGGTCTCCGCCTGTGAAAGGCTCAGCTAGTGACGCCGTCTTGGGCTCCATGATGACCTCCGTCTTGCCGTCCTTCTAGTCTTCATTTTGTTGCACCAAAATGGCAACCTTTGCCTGATGCCTAGGTACTCCTCGCCTGTGCTAGTCTCCTTAGCACCAAAGAGGAAACAAGGACGCTGCGCGCGCTGGCGCCCGCTTGGTGTCGATCGTCATGGCTCGCGTCACGAGAGCCTCGTGAGGTTTGCCTTGCCTTGATATCTCCGCTCCTCGTGAGCCTTCCCGACTAGGCCACTCCAAAGGAGGTCTTGTGTCGTTCGCCTCGCAAGGCTTGGCCCCTCGCGAGGGTCTTGGATGCCTTGTTGATGAAGATGGGCCGTACAGCCTGCTGGCTTAGCCATGTAGCGGGCCGCAGGCAGGAAAGTCTGGGGACCCCCGTTCCCAGAACACCGACACCTCCCACCGCCATAACCCTAGCCGCCACCACCGCATCTATGGAGATCTCCATATCTAGCCGGGGAAAATCATCTCCCATCCGCTCATTCTCTCCAGCATCCTGATCTTCCCCCTTGGGTAGTCATCTTGATGGCGGTTCATGCGTCTATCACCTTGGGTCTGGATTTTTCCTCTGACATGGGTATGTCACAGGAGATCTGGCGCACCATGAATCGCACGGTGCACCCCACTGATGATTCGGGTCATTTCACCATGGTGGCATATTTTTCAAGGCATAGCTTTCGCCTGACTGAGGACAATGTTGCACTTGCGCTTGAGGTGGCAATTGGAGGATATTGTTCATCTCTCAAGGTATCATGTTTACGTGATCGTGTCTTCTCATTTAATGTTTCATGCAAAGCAGTGGGTTTTTTCATTCTGAATCAACGGAACTATGTTTGCCCCCAGTTTAAATGCTATTTTCACCTCTGGGGTTTTGGGGGTCCGGATTGGGTTAGAGAGTTTGCATCTTGGCAAAAGAATGTCATGAAGAATGGACCTTAGTTAGTCCATCCAAGCGTAGAGCTCGTTTGGGAATGGCCGCTGTGATGCATGCACCTGCTAAATCATCTTTGCGTTCTAAGGATGCTTCTCATCCTCGCAAGAGTTTGCGTTTTGCTACGTTTCTCAATTATGATGCATGTCATGGTTATCATTACAATGCTTCACCTGAGGACATCTCCATAGTTCAACAAGATGCTGGTTATACCATTGATCCTCAAGAGTTACTGAGTGCAACTCTTGGGGTTAATGAGACTGATGTTAGCTCGCCGCCGACAACTTTGTTGCCGGAGGTAACTCCGGTCATTCGGTTTGGGTCTATCTCGCCTAAACCCCGCCATCCACGGGATACACCCAATCATGATCGGGCCGGTGTAATCCTTTCCCCGGATATCTCTCCAGTTATGGTTTGTTTGGAAGGATCGTCTCAAAATCCGTTAATTTCTATCAGATGATGATACTGTGTCTGAGGATGATGGGCCCTCTACACCACCTGCCTCTATGGTTGGGTGTCAGCTTGTAACAGAAACTCCTACGTCACCTATTAGATCACCTTTGGAGGTGGTACGTGACTTACAGGGTTTGGATGAGCTAGTTGAAGAACTTGCCGCACAAGTTTGGGACTACTCGCATTGCCTGGGTATGGGTCATAGTTTGGACAAGTTCACGAATGACACACGTTGTCGTAGGTGTTTCCGGCTTGGTCACGTTAAAAAAGGGTGTACACGGTCACCACCCGAATTAAAAGTTTGGATTCCCAAGGGTAGAACCCCAACTACCGACCTCGAGTCTCGCGCCATCAAGGAAAACCCTCCCGACGCTTCAAGCTCCCAAACAGTGCAAAGATCCTCTGCCACACCCACGGATTCCCCTCCTCTGCAGACAGCCGACCCCTCCTCGCCATCGCCGCCACCTGTTCCACCACCTCACCCAGCCATGGCCAACTATGAGCTTGATCCGCGGTGTTTTCTCCCGGCCGGCCATGACATCGTCGATGCTGGCCCGCACCGGGTGCCTCGCACCTACTACACGCTGACAAGAGCTCCGCCCCGACGCCATGAATCCTACATGGTTGGGGTTGTCGAGCCACTCCCACCGCCTGAAGATGGGCCTCATCTTCGTCAGCAAGTCCTGATTTCATCCTCGACGAGCTCCAGCTTCAGGTACTGTCCACTCAAACATGGTATCCGGGTGTTGGTCTCTATCAGATGCAAGATCCAGTAGTGTGTAGTGCGCTTGTCAATCATCCGCCATGGCCGCTTGGTCTTAATCAGCATGGCGAGGAAATTTTTCTGAGGTTTATCAATCATGATGATGGCATAGGGCTCTGCAAGGTCATCGTACTGGTTGTCTTATGTTTGTTGGTGTCCCGCTTGATTACCGCAACACTGAAAATTTGTCAGAGATTGTTGGCACTTTCGGCCAATTCCATTATTGGAATGAGGAGGATGATCGTTTGGTCCGTTCTGTGGTTTATGCATCCTTTCCTGACAATGTTTTAGTGCCAAGAGATGTAGTTTTTCGGCAGTTTGCAACTGTAGGAGGTGCCATTGTTTCCTGGACAGCTTCACGCAACATCTTGACTACGGCATTTGCAGAGCAGCTGCCCTAGGATGAGGATGTAATGCCTTTTGACGGCAATCCCCACCCTATGCCAGGAAATTTGCAACCTGTTGAGCAGTTCTGGGATCTTCCGCCTTACCCAGCTCTGGGGTGGAATGACGTTCCTCAGCCCCTTGACCCTGATGAACCACTCCAGCAGCCGCAGGACCATGAAGAGGGATGGGGACAACCTGCACATGATCAGCAAGATGAACAAGACCAACTCATGCAGCAGATTCCACAAGATCAGCATTCTATGGTTTTAAACCCCTCCCTGGGCTCCAATGAATCTTCTCAACAAAACCATGCGGTTGATGGGCCGGTTTTGGGCCCTGTGGATGAGCCCATCTTTGGGCCTCAAGTACAGCCACCGCTGCATGTTCAGGATGACATCAATGAACCTCTTGCCCAACCTGTTTTTGGGCCTATTCAGCCATTCAAGCAGCCAGAGTTGTTGCAGCCTCAGTTGGTGGATGTGCAACCACAGGGTTTTATTCAGGAAGAGCAGGTGCAACCCATCGATGGAAATGACATTCAGGCAGAAAATGAGATTCAGGAAGATTTGCCACTGCAGTTTGTGGAACCTCAAGAGGAAAACTAGTTAGCAATTGTTCCATATCAGCCTCCTCTCCAGCCTCCACTCTTTGTTGGAGCTGCCAGAGTGACATTTGGACCTGTTTTGCCGCCGGATATGATCTGGCAGAGATCTTTTGTATCCCTTATGCCCACCTTTCTGACAGGAGCCATACCACGGCAATTGCACCTTGGTTTTGAGGACATTCAATCTCCTCTCAAGAGATCTTGTTCTCAGGCTTTTGAGAGTTTGGGACTCTTCCAATGGCCTATGATGCAGCGCACAGAACCTCAGTTGGCCTTACCACCTCCTCCTAAACCTGTTGCTCGACAGTTAACTTTTGAGGATGTGGTTTCTAATAATTGTGCACCTCTCCAACCTTCAGTACCTGCCAGCATGAGTTTTTCATCCCCTGCACAATGCAAGAAGAAGCACAGGAAAATTGCATCTCCAAGACCAGATTCCTCGAATCGCAGGATGACCAGGAGTGTTGCCAAGCTCCAGGGTTTCAAACCATCTTCGGCCATTCCTGTGAAGCCCAAATCTCCGCATCAGCCGAGAGCTAAGAAGCCTAGGGTCAGCCCTGCCTTTGAAGTGCCCCAAGATGCAGTAATTGGAGTTCCCCCACCTACCCCAATATCTGTCATGCAAACACTTGGCGCTTCGCTAGGCATTTCAAAGGAGAAGCTATCGGTGGAGCAGCTTATGGCTGCTCCCAAATCCTCTACAACGCCACAAGTCCCTGATGTTGAGTGATAACTTTTACTCCATTATAGGGAGGCAGGTCCCTTGTACTGCCAAGACTATGCTTTTGCATGTTTTTCTTCAGACTTCCTTCCTGGCACTGAATGTTACTTTTGGTCCGATGCTCTATTCTATGGCTACTGGTTATTATCTTTTGCAATGCTATTATGTAGTATTGTGTGTGTGTGTGCCTCCATGATTTTAAGTTTTACAAATGAGTATATATTATAATAAGGATTGGAAGGTTCTGTGCTGGAATGTTAGAGGCTTAAATTCAGACATTTGTCAGAGGGCTGTTAGAGCCAAAATTGAACAGAGTCAGTGCTCTGTTATCTGTTTGCAAGAAACGAAATGTGACTACTTTGATCAGCGCTCCATTAGAAAATTCTGCCCTAAGAGGTTTGATAACTTTGCTTACTCCCCTTCTGTGCGAGCTTCGGGAGGGATTTTAGTTCTGGGGCGCTCATCTGCACTTATGGGTCCTCTGGTTGAGGTTCAGAGCTATGGTATCATAGTTAATTTTTCTTCTGTGCACAATAATCAAAAGTGGACTTTGGTTAATGTCTATGGACCTTGCCAAGGACAACCAAGAGATGATTTTGTCCATTGGTTATATCACATAAACATACCCCAGGATGAATTATGGTTATTTCTTGGTGATTTCAACTTCATACGATCTATTGAAAACAGAAATGAACTCGGAGGAGATGCCAATGACATGTTCATTTTCAATGAGATAATTGGTCACTTGGGTTTGATTGAACTACCGTTGAAAGGGCGCCAATATACCTGGTCAAACATGCAAGAGAACCCACTGCTTGAGCAACTTGATTGGTTTTTTACCACAGTTAATTGGACCGTGGAGTTCCCTAACACTTTGGTTTATCCCTTGGGAAAGACTAGCTCTGATAATGTGCCCTGTGTTGTCTCTATTTCAACATCCATCCCCAAAGCTAAAGTGTTTCGCTTTGAGAATTATTGGGTTGATATGCCAGGTTTTTTCGTTTGTGTTCAACAGTCATGTTCTGCTCCTACCAATAAGACGAATGCAGTTGCGGTTTTGACAGAGAAATTAAAATGTTTGAGATATGATCTTAAACGATGGCACACAGGAATCTCTAGGTTAAAATTATTAATGCAAGCTTGCAATGCTGTTATTCTGGCCTTTGACAACTTGGAAGATCAGAGATCCCTGACCAGGCCTGAGTTTAACTTCAGAAAATTAGTTAAGCTCCATCTTGAGGATCTACTTCATTTATAGTATGTTTATTGGAAGCAGAGATGTACAATGACGTGGATTAAAGTGGGAGAGGAAAACTCCAAATTTTTTCAGGATATGGCAACAAAAAGATTCCGAAGAAATTCGATTTCTAGCATTCTGACTGGGGATGGTCTGACTGTGTCCACACATAGTGAAATGGCTGGATTACTGTGGGCCTCTTACAGGGACATAATGGGAATTGCAGAGGGAATTGACATGCAGTTTGATTTGGGAGAACTTATTCAGCCTGTACCAGGTCTACATGACTTATCTGGGCCTTTCACTGATGAGGAAATTAATGAAGTTCTGAAGGGACTTCCTTTGGACAGAGCTCCTGGGCCTGATGGATTTACTGGAATGTTTGTTAGGAGGTGCTGACACATTATAAAACATGATTTTTGCAGTCTTTTCTCTAACTTTTTCCATGGCAAGATCTCTCTTGAGAGTATTAATGGTTCTCTGGTTACTCTAGTCCCAAAAGTCCTATCACCTGAGGGGCCAAATGATTTCAGGCCAATTTCTCTAACAAATACCTGTCTAAAGTTTTTAACTAAACTTCTAGCTAACAGGCTGCAAATGGTTATACTCACATGTATCCATAAAAACCAGTATGGCTTCCTCAAATCTAGATCCATCCAGGACTGTATTGCCTGGAGTCTGGAATACATTCATCAATGCCACCAATCCAAGAGACCAATTCTTATACTCAAATTGGATTTTGCAAAGGCTTTTGACACTATGGAACATGACCTGATTTTATTGATGTTAAAACGCAAAGGTTTTGATGATAAATGGATATCTTGGGTTAAGGAGCTTCTGTCATCTGGATCATCTTCTATCATGCTAAATGGAGTGCCACGGAAGCAGTTTAACTGCAAGAGAGGAGTTAGACAGGGAGATCCACTCTCTCATTTGCTGTTTGTCATTACTGCTGATTTATTACAAACTATGATAAACAAAATGCTCTCTCATGGCCTGCTAGCCTTACCCATTCCATCCAATGACACTGATTTCCCAATTGTCCAATATGCTGATGATACTTTGCTGATTGTGCAAGCTGATGAGACTCAACTTCTGTCTCTCAGGGATATGTTGGTTGCTTTCCATAAATCCACTGGCTTGAAAGTAAATTTCCACAAGTCATCTATTCTACCCATCAATGTGTCACCTGAAGAAACAACCAGACTTGTAGCAGTTTTTGGGTGTCAAGTGGGAACACTGCCCTTCACATATCTTGGGCTTCCTGTTGGAACTACTAAGCCTAGGATTGTAGATCTTGTCCCTGTTGTTGACAGGGTGGAAAGTAGATTGTCTGCTGCTTCCTCCCTCCTATCACAAGGAGCAAGGTTACAATTGCTGCAATCAGTTCTATCATCCATGCTAATTTATTTTTTGTGCAATCTCAGTCTGCCTGCTGCAATTATCAAACAACTTGAGACAATTATGAGGCAGTGTTTGTGGAGAGGAAATTCTGACACCCCAAAGCAGTCCCTAGCAGCTTGGCCTATGGTTTGCAAACCTAAAGACAAGGGGGGCATGGGTATCATTAACTTGGCTATTTAGAACAGGGCTTTGCTCTCTAAGCATCTCCACAAATTCTACAACAAGGCAGATATTCCATGGGTCTCCCTAATTTGGGATACATACTATAATGGTTTAGTTCCACATGCAACAGTTCAATGTGGATCCTTTTGGTGGAGAGACATCATGAAAATTAATGATGTTTATAGAGAAAATTCAACTATTGTAATTAATTCAGGTGACACTGCGCTCTTCTGGCATGATTCATGGACCCTCAATGCTTGCTCCAACCCAGTTAAAGCGAGATTTCCATGCCTATTCTCCTTTACTCTGGATGATAAGATCTCAGTCAGAGATTTCATTCAAGACTTGGACCTTGAAGCTCAATTTCAACTCCCACTATCTCCTAAGGCAATTGATGAATTGCAAATCTTGTAGTTAGACATCCAAGGATTGGATAGAGATCCTAATGTACCTGATTCCTGGTCCTGGACCCCTGGGAAAGGGGTTTATTCTGCCAAGAGTTACTATGTACTCATGCATTCCTCTTTGCCTGATGATGATCCTGGCAAATGGATCTGGAAAAGAAAATGCACAATGAAAATCAAAGTTTTTGCCTGGCTCATGTTAAAGGACAGATTAAACACTAGAGATATGCTTCTCAGAAGGCATTGGAGATCTGAGGATGATGATAATCTCTGCCCTTTGTGTGTTGCATAGCTGCATGAAGATATAGATCATCTCTTCTTTAAGTGCAATTTCAGCACCAGAGTTTGGACTATCTGCAAATATATTGGCAAGCTGGTTTCTCCAACAGGGAATGCATACTGTTATCTCAAAGAGGTTTTTCATCATCCTTTCGTTTTTGAAGTAGTGTTCCTGGCTGCATGGTGCATTTGGAAAACCAGAAATGACATAATCTTTCGACACACCAGGCCTACCTTTGGAGCATGGAAGGCGAAGTTCGTTCATGAGATAACTCTTCGCTCTCAGAGAATGAAGGTTGTTGTGAAGCCCCTTCTGTTGCAATGGATCAATCCACTACCTTGACTTTTCTTGGTAGTTATGATAATTCTTCGCTGGATGTATTATTTCTGGTTGTATATAGCTGCATGTTGTATGTAAATAGGTAAGTTATAGTTAGACTTAGCCTAGCCTTTTATTTCCTGTACTTATTCTGTTATTATTTGTACTAGACCTTTCTTTTGGTGGAGTTCTGAATAAAGGACTGTGGGGATTTTGCCTCACAGTATTCAGTCAAAAAAATAGCACCATGATCTTCATGATAGAGAGTCTCCTATGTTGTCACTTTCATATACTAGTGGGAATCTTTCATTATAGAACTTGACTTGTATATTCCAATGATGGGCTTCCTCAAAATGCCCTAGGTCTTCGTGAGCAAGCGAGTTGGATGCACACCACTTAGTTTCTTTTTGAGCTTTCATACACTTATAGCTCTAGTGCATCCGTTGCATGGCAATCCATACTCCCTCACAATGATATCTATTGATGGGCATCTCCATAGCCCATTGATATGCCTAGTTGACGTGCGACCATCTTCTCCTTTTTGTCTTCTCCACAACTACCATTCTATTCCACCTATAGTGCTATGTCCATGGCTCATGCTCATGTATTGCGTGAACATTGAAAAAGTTTGAGAACATCAAAAGTATGAAACAATTGCTTGGCTTGTCATCGGGGTTGTGCATGATTTGAATATTTTGTGTGAAGAAGATGGAGCATAGACAGACTATATGATTTTCTAGGGATAGCTTTCTTTGTCCATGTTATTTTGAGAAGACATGATTACTTTGTTAGTATGCTTGAAGTATTATTATTTTTATGTCAATATTAAAATTTTTTCTTGAATCTTCTGGATCTTAATATTCTTGCCACAATAAAGAGAATTACATGGATAAATATGTTAGGTAGCATTCCACATCAAAAATTCTATTTTTGTCATTTACCTACTCGAGGACGAGCAGGAATTAAGCTTGGGGATGCTTGATATGTCTCCAACATTTCAATAATTTTTGATTGTTCCATGCTATTATATTATAAACCTTGGATGTTTCATATGCATTTATATGATTTTTGCGACTAACCTATTAACCTAGAGCCCGGTGCCAGTTTATGGTTTTTCCTTGTTTTTGAGTATCACAGAAAAGGAAAACCAAACGGAGTCCAATTGACCTGAAATTTCACAGAGATCATTTTTGGACCAGAAGAAGCCCACAGAGTACCGGAGATGGGCCAGAAGAGTCCCGAGGCAACCACGAGGGTGGGGGGCGCGCCCTACCCCCTAGGCACGCCCCTACCTCGTGGCCGCCTCGGAGACCCCCCTGACTTGTTCTCGACTCCAACACCTCTTATATATACCTAAACTTCCAGAAAGAAACCTAGATCGGGAGTTCCGCCGCCGCAAGCCTCTGTAGCCATCGAAAACCAATCTAGACCCATTCTGGCACTCTGCCGGAGGGGGAAATCCTTCTCCGGTGGCCATCTTCATCATCCCGACGCTCTCCATGATGAGGAGGGAGTAGTTCACCCTCAGGGCTGAGGATATCTACCAGTAGCCATGTGTTTGATCTCTCTCTCTCTCTCTCGTGTTCTTGATTCGGCACGATCTTGATGTATCGCGCGCTTTGCTATTATAGTTTGATCTTATGATGTTTCTCCCCCTCTACTCTCTTGTGATGAATTGAGTTTTCCCTTTGAAGTTATCTTATCGGATCGAGTCTTTAAGGATTTGAGAACACTTGATGCATGTCTTGCATGTGCTTATCTATGGTGACAATGGGATATCACGTGATCCACTTGATGTATGTTTTGGTGATCAACTTGCGAGTTCCGTGACCTCGTGAACTTATGCATAGGGGTTGGCACATGTTTTCGTCTTGACTCTCTGGTAGAAACTTTGGGCACTCTTTGAAGATCTTTGTGTTGGTTGAATAGATGAATGTGAGATTATGTGATGCATATCATATAATCATACCCACGGATACTCGAGGTGACATTGGAGTATCTAGGTGACATTAGGGTTTTGGTTGATTTGTGTCTTAAGGTGTTATTCTAGTATGAACTCTAGGATAGATTGAACGGAAAGAATAGCTTCATGTTATTTTACTACAGACTCTTGAATAGATCGATAAGAAAGGATAACTTTGAGGTGGTTTCGTACCCTACAATAATCTCTTCGTTTGTTCTTCGCTATTAGTGACTTTGTAGTGACTCTTTATTTCATGTTGAGGGATAGTTATATGATCCAATTATGTTATTATTGTTGAGAGAACTTTGTCGGGGGTTGGGTGCGACATATGCCAAAGGATGGCTTATCATGGTGGGAGCGAGTAGAACGTCGCCGGTGCCCGGAAACAGGATGAGGCGTAGACACGAACGCCGGCGTACTTTACCCAGGTTCGGGGCTCTCCTAGGAGATAACACCCCTAGTCCTGCTCTGCGGGGCTTCCCCATGATCACTAAGACACAAGTGGTACAATGGTGCTCCTTGAGCTGTTTGCGAGAGGTGGGAGAAAGCAAGGTTGGCCCTCTACTCCTCTAGGTCTAAGTCTAGTCCTAACCGGGTGGGAACCCTTTGCATGGGTGCCCTGGGGTGTTTATGTAGACCTACCCCCAGGGGTACAATGGTAATCCAGCCGGGCGTAGGGTCTGGCTGTCAGACTCTTTGTCCGCCGGCTTCTCCGCCGGCTGCTGGGGCCCGCCGCCTGGTGGGCCCCGCCGACTGGTCAGGTACGGGGCCGACAGGCCGCCTCCGCCGCTCTCGGGTCTTGTTGGCTACTGATCATGGTAGCCATGACACTAATGACGCAGGCTTAGTAAGGGGATCGTGGCTACAGCTCCGCCGCCTTGCGAGCGATTACTATAGCCACTCTGCGTCTCGTCTGGTTAGTGGCGCGTGGGACCCGAGGAAGGGGCAGGCAGACTGTTGGGAGCCGACCTCCCTCGGGTCCGACTGGTTGGGCTCTAGCCGTCTTCCGTGCTCTCGCTGATTGGTGGGGCCCGTCGTCCTCGGGTCGTAACGATATGCTGTTGTGGGAGCAGGGCTCCGCCTGCTTGTGGTGATGTCAGGAGTGGCGTGGCAACAGTGCCGCGCTGGGTGGAGATCTCCGCCGGTACGGTGCACTATGGCCACGCCCGTCCCTAGATCGTGGGGGGCCGGGGGGGTGGTCTATACTGTAGCCACTCCCTGTCTTGTCTTTCTTGATGAGGGCGTGGGCTTTATTGGCGCCATGGGCCAACTGCTAGGGGCTGGCTTCTCTAGAAGCCTCCAACTAGGAGTCAGCTGGTCTCAAAGTCGGTCTCTGGAACTCGGCCGTCTATGGGTAGCCGACTATTCCTTCACCCGGCCACTAGAAGGCGGCACTTCATCTTGGTTCCTTGAGGGGTGCAGCCATCCCCAATGTCTTGAAAGGTTTTGGGCCTCGGGTTAGCCTACCCGTTGCCCATTTCTCCGACAGTAGTCCCCGAAGCTGGTGAGGTGCCGCGGCTGAGCAGCCGAGGAGCCTCAGCAGTTTTCTTCTTTGAGTGCCTGAGGTGGAGCTTCGTCCGACTTCTTCCGGGCCGACTGGCGGGAGTCGGCCGCGCCCAGTCTGACTTACCCAAACTTCGAACGCGTCGGCAGGAACCAAGTGGCGTGCTAGCTAAGCCCCCAGGCCGCCGCCTGTTGTGGTCATGTCATGTGGTGCCGAGCGTCCGGGCCAGTCTGCCAACCCACGTCCGCGATGGGACACGCCTGCGGGTGGGGCCCACCACTACCATGCCTCGGCACGCGAGCAGATCTGCTGCGGCCGAGGATGGGCGGTTGGTGTTCCCGCGGAGTTACTGCCTGCAGTATCTTGCGCGATAAACGTGGGGGCGTGGGGTCGTGGGCGCAGTAAATCCCATGATCGCCCCCTCGGCTTCGCAGCCCGTAGGCCTATAAGTAGGGGGAGGAGGGGGGAGCGGTGAAGCACGCGCGTCCCTCCTCCCTATTCTTTCCTCCTTCTTCTTCGTCTCACTGAAGCGCCCCCAGGCCACGTTGAGTGCCGCGGTGGTTCGTCTCCGATGAGCTCATCCTCCAACCCCACGCCCCCCATGGCGCGCTCCGGTGCATGGGATGGCTTCGAGGTTCATGATGACCACATCGATTTCCTCCGCTAGACGCGGTGGCTCCCTAGCGAGGACGACGTGAGGGTCCGCCTCGCGCCGAGGAGGGAAATTTTTCCGGTGCCGGAGGAGGGCGAGCGGGTCGTCTTCCGCTCGCACTGCCTACGCGGCCTTGGCCTGCCGCCGAGCAACTTCTTCCGATCCTTCCTCGAGTTCTACGGTCTCCAGCCGCACCACCTCACCCCGAACACGGTGGTGCTGCTGTCCGCCTTCGTCTCCTTGTGCGAAGTCTTCCTCGGCGTCCTCCCTACCACTAAGCTCTGGGGGGAGTTCTTCTACATCAAGCTCGGCACCCTTGTTGCGGGCGTGCCGGCTCAATGCGGCACGTTCATCGCGGTGCGGAGGCCGGCGGCCAAAAACCCGTTTCCTGCCATCCCGCTGATCAAGTCGATGAAGATGTGGCAGCAGTCGTATTTCTACGTGAAGAGCGTCTTCGCCGAGGGCGACTGGGTCAACTTGCCGGCTTACGAAGCCGGCCCGCCAGCTGGGAGGCGGCCCAACTGGTCGTACCGGGCCAAGACGCTGTCGCCCTCCGGAGCCGCTGCTATCGCGCGGCTCCGAGTGCTGACACAGTCGGAGGGCCTGACTGGGCCCGACTTGCTATCCGCCTTCGTGGCACGCCGAGTGCTCCCGCTCCAGGGCCGCCCTCACATGATCTGCCAGATGAGCGGACATCAGGACCCGAGTCGGCTGTGCACCAAGGAGATGCCTCACAGAGAGGTAGCTCACATGGTGAACTACCTTGTGAACTGCGAGCTCACGGATGAGTGGCGGTTTGGCAAGGAGCCGTATTCACGCGCCAACACCCCGCCTATTGTAAGTCGTCTGTCTTTTTTCTCTGTCTCTTTGTTGCCGAGTTCGTGCTATCCAGCCTGACCAATCGGCCTTTGAACAGAGTGCCCTCCTCCAGCCGGCAGTCGGCGCTGCGGGGCCAGAGCGCCAATTCCTCCCCGACCGAGCGGAGAGCGATGTCGACGACCCCGATCTGGGGGCTGCGGCCTTGGAGGACGACACCGAGGGAGGAGGCGGTGAATTAGGCGGCCCGAGGCTCGGAGCCAGCCTCGAGGACTGGCCTGATGATGACGAGGGGGAAGTCGCCCCGCGCCACCAGCCAGGAGCCCGCCAGCCGGGCACGAACTCGTCTGCCACGCCGGATGCCCAAGGCGGCGCAAAGAAGCGCAGGGCCGCGCCGAGCTTGTTCGGCAGCCGGCCGAAAAAGCCCAAGGGCTCGGCCGCGGCGACAAAGCGGGATGAAGCGGCCGCTAAGGCCATCCGCTTCCGCAAGGAGGTGAAGAAGCCGCAGCTGGTTTCCGCATAAGCATCACCTTTATTTTGTACCTTCATTTTTTCCTTGTTGACTTTGTCTGAGTTTCTTCACTTCGTTTCCCTTGATCTAGGGCTCCGCTCTCTCTTGAGAAATCGGCCACTGCCTCCATAATGAGGTCGGCGGAGACTTCCACCACCATTCGGTGGATCGATCCAGCCGCTGAACTTCGGGAGGCGAGGGAGCGGAACGCACGAGAACTGCGCGAAGAGAAGGAAGCCGCCCGCCGGGAGAAGGCGGAGGCCGAGAAGGTGGAGGCCGCCGCCCTGAAGAAACTGGCGGAGGTCGAGGCCACCGACGCGGTGAAGAAGCAGGCTGAAGAAGCCGCGTGCCGCCAGTCGGCGATTTTCATCACTCCCCTGAACTCCGCGCCGCCACCTCCGGAGTTCGTGGCGCATACTGGGGAAACCGGGGGCGAGCAACCGGTCATGGAGAGGGACGGCAGCGACATCGCCATGCCAGATGTGAATGTACCCCCACCGCCGCCGTCTGGGAGCGCACGAGGCGAGCAGCCGGCGGACCTACCGGTGCCGCCGACTGAAAACGAGGTGGCAACGGGCCCGACTCTTGAGGTCGGCACACCGATGCATCAACGATTTGCGAAGGAGGCATCGGCGCCACGCCCTCTGGAGACTGGCGCCGCGAGGTCCTCGATCCCGGACACTGAGGTGACCAGTGCCGTGCCCCCGGGGTGGGTGCAGGTTGGCGGGACAGGCCCTCTGAACAAGGCGATGCTGGATGTTCAAGCCAAACTCCGCGCCGAAGCCGACGCCATCAAGAACTGCAACAAGGCGTATCTGGCGTCGCGAGAGGCCATTCGGGTATGCTTCTTGTTTCTTCGTTTTTAACTCTTATATTGCTTCGTGGGGGCACGTCAGCGCATCCACTGGTTGTAGTCCCCGAGTTCCGGGCCAGCTGCTGAGCAGGCAGCGCGGAACTCTAACTAGCAGGCTCTGAAAGCCGATATCCTTGCTGCAGGATTATCATAACCTTCGCGCGGCCACCTACAACTCCAGGGTCCAGGAGTTGGATCAACATGAAGCCGACTTGTCGGAGAGCCGGAGTAAGTCCTCTTCTTTCTGCGGGGGCGCGCTGGCGCACCCGCGGGCTGTAGTCCCTGGGATCCGGGCCGACTGCTGATTAGTCTGACCGGATCTTCCTGGAGACTGTTCTTCTTTCTGTTGATTTTGACGACTCCTTTCTCCTTGGGGGCGCGCTGGCGCACCCGCGGGCTGTAGTCCTCGAGATTCGGGCCGACTGCTGAACAGTCGGGCCTGATCTCCCCAGCGACTCTAGCCTTTTCTCTGTTGGCAACTGACACCTTCCCTTCTTCTTTCTTCTGCAGAAGCCAATGCCATCCTTCAACGGCAACTGGGCGAAACCAACGCCACGCTGCATGCCAGATAGGCAGATTGCAGCAAGCTGGCTGAAGAACGTGACCGGCTGGCCACGCAGCTGGAGGAGCAGGCAGGGCTTCTCCAGAAGGAGGCGGAGGACAAGGAGGCGGGTCTTCTCGCCGAGTTCGAGATCGAACGCTCCGCCTAGACCGACAAGGAGGCGATGCTGACGGCCGGCTTTGGCGAAATCGAGGATTTGGTTGACGGTAGGCGACCTTCTTTATTCTTCTTTTAAGTCAGCGACCTCTAGTCAAGCCAGCTTCTTTCTCTTTGTTCTGACTCTTTTGCATAATCCTGGCAGACTTCTTTCTAGGCCACTATAGTGCCGCCAACCAGGCTATCGAGGCCGACCACGAAGAAGGAAGGGCGGGGGGGGGGGGGGGGAAGGGGGGGGGGGAGAGATCGCCGCCAATGCCCCTTGGACCCTTCGCGAGCAGCTTCTCAGCATCCAGGCCCGTCTTCGGCCGGCTCATCGGATGTTGCGCCACCTTCAGCGTGTCGGCGCCTAGGCAATCGCCACCTTGGGGCCTGACAGGCGGGCCCCGCGCACCCCCAGCCGGACTGCCAACTGGCTGGAGGTGGTGGCTGGCCGCCTTGAGGCATTGAAGGGCTCCTCGGCCCGGGCCGGAGCACGCCGGGCCTTGGAGTTCGTCAAGGCGTGGTACCCTGGGCTAGATCTAGCCCAGTTGACCATGTTCCGACAGGAGGCCCAGGAGGAGCTGGTGGCGGTGGAGGGCGAACTCGTCAAGTGGGCGGCGGCTATCGCCGAGTATACCGACATCGTCGTCTTCATCCCAGAGCCAGGTGAGGATGGCACTGAGGCACCGCCGGAGTGGTTTGGGCTAAACCCAGAGGAGGGCGAAGACTTGGCCGAGGTGATCGACTCCAGCGACGAGGGAGAAGACGAGGAGGAGGAGGAAGGCGAAGAGGAGGCGCCAGAGGTCGGAGCCGATGGCCAGCCCCAACTCGATCGCGCCTCCAGCAACGAGCCGCGCCCGAACGAGCCGGTTGCCGTTGAAGGGGACCAAGCGGGAACCGACCAGCCGGCCGCTCGACCAGCCGGCGCCACCGACTCCAGCACTCCGCCGAACCCGTCCGCCGATCCCTAGGCTGCCACTTTACTTTTTATTTTTCCCTGTTTATTAGTCTCAACGAACTTTGTTAGCTTTGCACAATTCCACCAGCGGGGTGTACTTTGAAACTTATGTTGGATGTCAGCCAAGGGCCTTTGATGTGTAAAATATTTTATCCGAGTTCTACTTTTCCTTGCCTTCTACTCTTTAAGCTTTTTCCTTTGCCGCCTTCCCTTGGTTGCCGTCTTGCCAGCCGAATAGCCACTCTGCGGACTGTGGCTGGGTCAAGTACTTAGCCACTTTGGGAAGGCAAGTACTTAGCCGACTAGAGTTTCCTTGGCAAGTTAAGTAGAAGCCGGCCAGCCGGTTGCTCGGCAACCGGTTGGTGAGGCGAGAAGCCATCTTGGACTATGTAAATGCCTTAAGTCCTTAACCATTTTTCATGCAGGTGCCCTTTTCACCTTGACTCCTACTGATCGAATAGCTGCTCAGCAGGCTGCGGCCTCTTGGCAGGAGAAAGCTAGGGTGCCGACACACTACTTGTCCGGCTACAGGAAGCATTTCATAGTTCAAGGCATCAAGTCCCCGGGTCGAATGGTCGAACCCGGTGCCAGACAAATTAATGAAATGATACAAATGATAGATGTAACACTTGTTTTATAGATAAAGAAGGGCAGTCCTGGAGCTCTACTCGGGGAACCCAGAGTCTTCGTACTTAATACAAAAGTCGGCATGATACATACTGTTTTTAACTGTAAAACCTTCGAAGGAGATTCACATTCCACAGATGCTCCGTCTCCCTGCCGGAGTCGTCTCTTTTGTGTTCTCGAGGCTTCTGAGCGTCAGTGAGGTAGTAGGAGTCGTTACCCAACACCTTGCTGACGATGAAGGGGCCTTCCCAAGGTGCCGAGAGCTTGTGCTGGCCAGCTATTCGCTGGATCAGTCGGAGCACAAGATCTCCCTCTTGGAAGGATCTTGGCTTGACCTTTCGGTTGTAGTATCGGTGCAGACTCTGCTGGTAGATGCTGGACCGGCTGAGTGCCAGCAGCCGGCCCTCTTCTAGCAGGTCAACGCCGTCTTGTCGTGCTTCTTCTGCCTCCTCTTTAGTGTACATGGTGACTCGAGGGGAGTCGAATTCTATGTCCGTCGGGATGACAGCTTCGATACCGTAGACGAGGAAGAAAGGGGTGAAGCCAGTTGACTTGTTCGGGGTTGTGTGCAGACTCCAGAGGATGGCCGGCAGCTCGTCGAGCCAGTAGCCGGTCGACCGCTCCAAAGGCTCGACTAGTCGGGGCTTGATGCCGGACAAAATAAGGCCATTTTCTCGCTCCACCTGGCCGTTTGACTGTGGATGAGCAATGGATGCTAGGTCTAGTCGGATGCCCTGCGTCGGGCAGAAATGGGCCAAGGCACCTTTGGCGAAGTTCGTGCTGTTGTTAGTGATGATGCTATGTGGTATGCCGTACTGGACGGTGATGTCGGAGATGAAAGTCATAGCAGTCAGACCATTCAAGTCCTTGATTGGTTTTGCTTCTATCCACTTGGTGAACTTGTCCACCGCGACAAGCAAATGAGTCAAGCCACCTCTTGCCGTCTTGAATGGTCCCACCATATCCAGGCCCCAGAAGACAAAGGGCCAGGCTATGGGAATAGTCTTGAGTGTAGAAGCCGGCTAATGAGGTTTTGAACAAAACTTCTGGCACCCTTTGCATTTCTGGACCAAGCTCTTGGCGTCTTCCAGGGCAGTTGGCCAAAAAAAACCATGGCGGAAAGCCTTGGCGACAAGTGCTCTTGAAGCCGCATGGTGGCCGCATTCGCCTTGATGGATGTCTTTGAATTGCTTGGCCTTGCTCCGGCTCCACGCAGCGCTGGTAGACACTAGTGACACTGCGCCTTGCAAGCTCTCTATTGACTATGGTGTATGCTACTACTCGACGTTGCACTTGCCGGGCCGGGATCTCATCAGTCGGCAGCTCTTTGTTTACCAAAAAATTGAGGATGGGCTGGGCCCATGAAGGTGCTGCAATCTCTTCGACTGCCAGGACTGCCACTTGTACGAGGGCGGCTGGGTTGGGAGGCGGCGGGTTGGAGTCAGTTGCCGCTGCCGCTTGCTGAGTTGATGAAGTCCCTGGGCCGATTGCTGCAGTCCCCGGGCCGGGCTCTGAAGTCCCTAGGCCAGGTGCGACTGCCACGGCCCCCGGCCTACCTGCCGGAAATCCCGTGTCAACTACTGGAGCTCTCAAGTCGGATCCGACTACTTGAGGAGGAGCCGACACGAATATAGAATCCAACTCTGGCGATGGCTTGACAAACGGCTTGAGGAGGCGTTGTAGGGCGACGCCGGTCGGTATTGCTTGACGGGTGGAGCCGATTCGTGCCAAGGCATCCGCTTGCTCATTGTCATTTCTTGGCATATGGAGAAAGTTGCACCCCTCAAAATATCCACTGAGTTGCTGTATGAGGAAGAGGTAGCTCGCCATGTTTGCATCTTTGGCGTCCCAGTCGCCTGACAACTGCTGGACAACCAAGTCAGAGTCACCATAGCACAGGATCCGGCGAATGCCAAGCTTTTTTGGCAAGCCGGAGCCCGTGAATGAGTGCCTCGTATTCAGCGACGTTGTTGGAGGCGGCAAACTGGATTTGCAGCACGTATCTGAGCTTGTCGCCTTTGGGAGAGGCGAGGATGATGTCGGCTCCCAGACCGGTGCGCATCTTGGAACCATCAAATTGCATCCTCCAATGGGTGGAGTTGGGCGCTGGTGGCAGGTATTGGGTCTCGGCCTAGTCGACGAGGAAGTCGGCTAGCGCTTGTGACTTGATGGTGGTGCGAGGCTGGTAGTAGATGGTGTAGGAGGCCAAATCGATGGCCCATTTGGCCACTCGGCTTGAAGCATCCCGGCTTCCAATGATCTCAGCCAGTGGAGCTGTGCAGACCATAGTGATTGGGTGCTCTTGAAAATATGGCTTCAATTTCTTGGTGGCAAAGTGCACGCCGTAGCACATCTTCTGGTAGTGGGGGTAGTTTTGCTTGGAAGCTGACAACACTTCACTCAGGTAATACACCGGTCTCTGGACTGGTAGTGCCTTGCCTTCCTCCTTGTGTTCTACCACCATGACTGTGCTGACCACTCGGCTGGTGGCGGCGATGTAGAGGAGCATGGGCTCCTTAGGAGTCGGAGCCGCTAGGACAGGTGGAGTAGTTAGCATCTTTTTGAGCTGGAGAAAAGCTTCATCCGCCTTGTTGTTCCACTCGAAAAAAGTGGTCTTCTTCATGAGCTGGTACAGGGGAAGAGCCTTCTCTCCCAGCCGACTGATGAAATGGCTGATGGATGCCAAACAGCCGGTGAACTTCTGCACATCCAGCAGTCAGCTGGGCACTTCCATCCTATCGATGGCCTTGATCTTCAGAGGGTTGCACTCTATGCCGCGCTCTAAGACCAGGAATCCAAGAAGTTGGCCGGCTGGTACTCCGAAGACGCATTTCTCCGGGTTGATCTTGATTTGAAAAATTGGCGCAGGTTCTCAAAGGTCTCCTTGAGGTCTTCCAGTAGCGTTCCACGCTTCTCCATCTTCACCACAACATCATCCACATAAACGTGGGCATTTTTGCCGAGCTGTTTGAGGAGGCACTTCTGCATACAACGTTGAAACGTGGCGCCGGCATTCCTCAAGCCGAACGTCATGTTCAAGTAGCAGAAGGCTCCAAATGGTGTGATGAAGGCGGTCTTCAGTCTGTCGGCCGGGTTCAGCTTGATCTAGTGATACCCTGAGTATGCATCCAAGAAACTCAACATCTCGTATCCGGCTGTGGAGTCTATCACTTGGTCAATTCTCGGCAAAGCAAACGGGTCTTTGGGGCAGGCTTTGTTGAGGCCGGTGTAACCAATACACATGTGCCACTGCTTGTTTTTCTTCAGCACAAGGACTGGGTTGGCCAACCATTCTGGAAAGAACACTTCTATGATGAAGCCGGCGCTAGGAGCCGGGTTATCTCTTCTCCAACGACTCTTCTCTTCTCTTCTGATAGGTGGTGCAAGGGCTGCCTGACTGGCTTGGCATCAGACCGGACATGTAACTTGTGCTCGGCGAAATCCGTCGAAACACCTGACATGTCTTTAGGTGACCATGCAAAGATGTCCCGATTCTCACGGAGGAAATAGACGAGCTCACCTTCCTATTTGCTGTCGAGGTTTGCACCTATGACAGCGTACCTCTCCGGGTGCTCTGGGTCCAAGGGTATCTTCTTTGTCTCCTTGGCCGGCTTGAACGAGCCCTCGGCTTCCGACTCCTTGGGGTTGGGTGACATCTCCGGCTGCTTGCCTGCCATCGCCGCAACTCGGTCAAGGAGCCGCTTCTCGGCCGCGATCACAAGGGACTCGGCCAGCCGGCTGCTATCTGCCGTGCAAGCGGACGACTTCTTGTAATCCCCTGCTATGGTCAGAATTCCCTTGGAACTCGGCATCTTCATCTTGAGGTAAGCATAGTGGGGGACCGCCATGAACTTGGCCAGAGCAGGCCGACCAAGCAGTGCATGGTATGGGCTCTCAAGGTCCACCACCTCAAACCAGACTGGCTCTCGGCGAAAGTGATCTTTGTCTCCAAAGAGGACGTCTATCTGGATCTTGCCGATTGGTGAGCAGGAAAGGCCGGGAACTATGCCATGAAAAACGGTCCGGCTGGGCTGAAGCTGCCTTTGTTTGATTCCTAACTTCTCCATGGTATCCTTGTACAGGATGTTGATGCTGCTGCCGCCATCTATCAGAACTCGAGAAAAGCTAGCAGCTCGCCTATTAGTGGCAAAGGTGGCATCCAGAACCAGGGCGTAGGAACCAGGATTGGGCATCTCCTCCGGGTGGACGGCTCTGCTCCAGTTGATGGGCTTCTCGGACCAATGCATGAACTCGAGGGTCTCTGATGCTACTGCATTCACTTCTTGCTGTCGTTGCCATCTGCTGTGGTTGTCATCGACCATGCTGGTGAACACGACATAAGCTCCGTGCTCCTCAGGATACTCGTCTTCTATGGCTCCGACTGGTCGAACCACCGGCTGCTGGGGGGAGGAGGTGGCGGCTACCCAGCAGGCGGAGGAGGCAGAAGGCCATATCCCTTGGCAATCCTGGTGAGCCAATGGCACTTCTGAGTGGTGTGGTTTGACGGCTTCGCGCCACTGTGGAACATGCAGGGCGCGTCAAGAGTCTGCTCATACGAAAAAGCGGGTAGCCAATTGGACTTGCTGCCCTTGTGGCGTTTGGATGGAGGCTGCCCTTCCGGCTGCTGGTCGTCGACTGTCGCCACCTGCCGACTTGTGGAAGCCGGCTGCATGGCCTTGCGCTTGTTGTCGCTTGGTTGTTGGCGCCGACTAGCGTCGCCAGCCGGGGTCCGGGGAGCCTGAGGGGCCACTTTGCCAGATGCATCAACTTGGATTTCTGCTTTCATGGAGGAGTCGGCCGTGGCATATTTATCGGCTATGATTAGCAGCTCGCCGAGGGTCGCCGGCTCGTCGCAGATTAGCCGGTGCTTGATGAGGGTGCCCTCCCGGCACCCAGCGGTGAAGTACTCGATGGCCTGCACCTCGTGCACGCCTTCACAAGAGTTGTGGAGCTCGGCCCAACGCGTGAGGTAGTCGCGAGTCGACTCACTGGGGCCTTGTACGCATAAGGAGAGCTGGCGAGGTTTGGGCGGCCACTTGTACGTGCTGGTGAAGTTACGGATAAAAGTTTCAGTGAAGTCGACCCAGTTGTTGATGTTGCGGGGCTTCAGGCTATTCAGCCATGTCCAGGTCGTGCCGTGGAGCATGAGCAGAACGTACTTCACAGCAACGCGCTTGTTGCCGTTCGCGATGCTGATGGCTGTGGAGTAGTCGACCAGCCAGTCCTCCGGCTTCACGGAGCCGGTGTACTTGGGCTTATCTCTTGGGAGTGTGAACCCTTTGGGGAAGGGCTCGTCTCGAATGCGGTGGCCAAAACAAGGCGGACCCCGCTCATCTTCCTCTTCTAGCGCCAGAGATCGGTGGAGACGGTCGATCCGGAGGTGGGCATCGTTCGCTCCGACTCCCTCTCGGTGGCCAAGGCGGTCGCCGAGTGTCGGGTGTTCAACAGACGGCGGGGAGACGCGCCTTTCCCTGCGAGGGGGAGGAGGCGGACAGTCATCCCGTCGTTCCACTACTCTTGGGCGGCCGTCTTGGTCGCGCTCAATGGTGATGCAAGTCCGGCTGCGGCTGGCAGCCGGCTCCTTGTCTCTTCTTCCGCAGACTCCACCAGTCGGTGTCCGAGATGTTGCGCCTTGATCTCGGTGGGGAGGCAGATCGTCGTTTTGCCGGTGTGGTGCCTCAGTGCGGCAACCGGTCTCGTGCTGCTCAGCAGCCGCGTCGAGGAGTCGCTGGACGCACTCCACCATCTGGCGACGCTCGTCGCCCTTGAACTTGTCCAACTCTTTTGCTGCCGCCTGGGCAGCACGTATATTTTCTGCAGGCAAGGCATAGACGGGGCGATCTGCCCCGAACAGGCTGGCGATGGCCACACCACGCTGCCGGACCGCGCCAAGGCGGCTGGGCCCACTGGGAGCCGGCGTGCTGCCCATAGCGCGGTCCATCTCGCGCTGGTAGGCCTCCGATACGCGTCTCATGCTGGCCAGCTTCCTGGCGCCCTCGATGAGGTGGATGCGGCGTGCTTCCAGCATCTCGGCGTCGGCGTCTTCTGGGATGGGCGCCGTCAGGTCTTGGAGTGACGCATCGAGCGGGTCGTGAGCACCCCGCCCGGAGTGCTCGCTGTGGCCGACGACTAGCACTTCCGTGACGGTGCTTGCGCCGCTCGCCGCGCAAGGAAGCGGCTCATCGTAGACCACCACATGGGAGGGGAACGTATCGAACGAAGCTGTGTCGGAGTCGACCAACATCGGGTCGGTGGAGCCAACCGACTCCAAGTCAGCAGTAGGCTCGCTGTCGACGTGGAGTTGATCGAGGAGGCCCACGAGGCGGCCTTCGGGGCCATCGGCGCCCGTGTCGGACGCGGGCTCGTCGGAGAGGCCAATCTCGCCAACAAGATCGGCAAGGAAGCTCGCTGCGCAGGCGATCTCTGCACCGTGCAGCGCCTCGGCGCAGACGCCGTCCGGCGTGCCGGGCTGGCTGCGCTCGCCAGGAAGGAGCAGGGTTTCCGTCCAGAACAGGTCTCCGGGAGATGGTGCACCTCGCCCCACGATGGGCGCCAAATGTCGGGGGTTGGGTGCGACATATGCCAAAGGATGGCTTATCATGGTGGGAGCGAGTAGAACGTCGCCGGTGCGTGGAAACATGATGAGGCGTAGACACGAACGTCGGCGTACTTTACCCAGGTTCGGGGCTCTCCTAGGAGATAACACCACTAGTCCTGCTCTGCGGGGCTTCCGCATGATCACTAAGACCCAAGTGGTACAATGGTGCTCCTCGAGCTGTTTGCTAGAGGTGGGAGAAAGCAAGGCTGGCCCTCTACTCCTCTAGGTCTAAGTCTAGTCCTAACCGGATGGGAACCCTTTGCATGGGTGCCCTGGGGGGGGGGTTATATAGACCTACCCCCAGGGGTACAATGGTAATCCAGCTGGGCGTAGGGCCCGACTGTCAGTCTCTTTGTCCGCCGCCTGGTGGGGCCCGCCGCATGGTGGGCCCCACCGACTGGTCAGGTATGGGGCCGACAGGCCGCCTCCGCCGCTCTCGGGTCTTGTCGGCTGCTGATCACTGTAGCCGTGACACTAATGACACAGGCTTGGTCAGGGGATCATGGCTACATCTCCGCCGCCTGGCGGGAGATTACTGTAGCCACTTTGCATCTTGTCTGGTTAGTGGCATGTGGGACCCGAGGAAGGGGCAGGCCGACTGCTGGGGGCCGACCTCCCTCGGGTCCGACTGGTCGAGCTCTAGCTGTCTTCCAGGCTCTCGCTGATTGCTGGGGCCCGTCGTCCTCGGGTCATACCGACATGCTGTCGTGGGAGCAGGGCTCCGCCTGCTTGTGGTGATGTCAGGAGTGGCGTGGCAACAGTGCCACGCCGGGCGGAGATCTCTGCTGGTACGGTGCACTGTGGCCACGCCCGTCCCTGGATCGGGGGGGATGGTCTATACTGTAGCCACACCCTATCTTGTCTTTCTTGATGAGGGCGCGGGCTTTATTGGCCCCATGGGCCGACTGCTAGGGGCCGGCTTCTCTAGAATCCGCCAACTAGGAGTCGGCTGGTCTCGAAGTCGGTCTCTGGAACTCGCCCGTCAATGGGCAGTCGGCTATTCCTTTAGCCGACCACCAGAAGGTGGCACTTCATCTTGGTGCCTTGAGGAGAGCAGCCAGCCCCGATGTCTTGAAAGGTTGAAAGTGCAACTATCCCTAGGTGGTTTTGGTAATTTATAACAACATATAGCTCATTGAGCTAATGCTATTCCAAGATGACTATTTCAGGAAAGCTCAATGATTGGCATGGCATGGATGTGAAAGTGGAACCCTCAAAATGCTAAGGAAAAAGGATTGGCTCAAGCTCAAAATCTCAAGACTCTTCATTTTATATTTTAGTGATCCAAGATCACATTGAGTCTTTAGGAAAAGCCAATACTATCAAGGAGGGATGAGGTGTTGCTTAATGAGCCTCTTGCTTCATGTGCTTAGTGATATGCTCCAAAACCCTCAACTACTTTCCCATATCCACATATGATCTAAACCCTAAGCCAAACTCTGTCCTATCGATTCTTCCTATCCGGCGCCACCGAGTTTCACTTGTCATTAGCCACTGCCAAACCCTAGAAATTCGGTCCTACCGATAAGGATCTCGGTCTCACCGAGATGGGGTTGCAAACTCTCTGTTTCCCTTTCGTAACTTTTCGGTCTCACCGAAAGAGCGAATCGGTCCCATCGAGATTGCAATGTAAACTCAGTGTTTCCCCTTTGTAACTTTTCGGTCTCGCCGAGTTCCACTCGGTCTCACCGAAAGAACAAATCGGTCCCACCGAGTTTACCTGACCAACTCTCTAGTTAGCTAATTACCAAATTCGGTCTCACCGAGTTTGTGTAATCGGTCTCACCGATATTACGTTATGCCCAAACCCTAACCACATCGGTCCTACCGAGTTGCATGTCAGTCCCACCGAAAATCTCTAATGGTCACTAGGTTTACATTTTCGGTCCGACCGAGTTTATTGATTCGGTCCCACCGAGATTGGAAAACTGTGTGTAATGGTTGGATTTTGTGTGGAGGCTATATATACCCCTCCACCTCCTTCTCATTCGATGAGAGATCCATCAGAACACACACACCATTCCAATTCATATGTTCTGAGAGAGAACCACCTACTCATGTGTTGAGACCAAGACATTCCATTCCTATCATATGAATCTTGATCTCTAGCCTTCCCAAGTTGCTTTCCACTCAAATCTTCTTTCCACCAAATCCAAATCCTATGAGAGAGAGTTGAGTGTTGGGGAGACTATCATTTGAAGCACAAGAGTAAGGAGTTCATTACCTACACACCATTTGTTACTTCTTGGAGAGTGGTGTCTCCTAGATTGGCTAGGTGTCACTTGGGAGCCTCCGACAAGATTGTGGAGTTGAACCAAGGAGTTTGTAAGGGCAAGGAGATCGCCTACTTCGTGAAGATCTACCGCTAGTGAGGCAAGTCCTGTGTGGGCGATTGCCATGGTGGGATAGACAAGGTTGCTTCTTCGTGGACCCTTTGTGGGTGGTTGCTTCTTCGTGGACCCTTCGTGGGTGGAGCCCTGTGTGGACTCGCGCAACCGTTACCCTTGGGTGGAGCCCTGTGTGGACTCGCGCAACCGTTACCCTTGGGTGGAGCCCTGTGTGGACTCGCGCAACCGTTACCCTTGGGTGGAGCCCTGTGTGGACTCGCGCAACCGTTACCCTTCATGGGTTAAAGTCTCCATCAACGTGGATGTAGGACAGCACCACCTATCCGAACCACGGGAAAAACATCCGTGTCTCCAATAGCGTTTGAATTCTCCAAACCCTTCCCTTTACATTCTTGCAAGGTGCATGCTTTACTTCCCGCTGCCAATATACTCTTTGCATGCTTGCTTGAATTATGTGATGATTGCTTGACTTGTCCTAAATTAGCTAAAATCTGTCAAGAACTAAAATTGGGAAAAGGTTAAGTTTTTATTTGGTCAAGTAGTCTAATCACCCCCCCTCTAGACATACTTTCAATCCTACAAGTGGTATCAGAGCTTTGGTCTCCATTTGCTTTGATCTCCATAGCTTTGGTGGTCATAGCCTTGGTTTCACAACCTAGGAGAGTATGGTGTCTAGCGAGGGAAATTATCACCGTAGAGGTCCTTACTTTGATGGTACTAATTTTGCTAGTTGGAAGCATAAAATGAAAATGCATATTCTTGGACATAACCCCGCCGTTTGGGCTATTGTGTGTGTTGGTCTGCAAGGTGACTTCTTTGATGGGAGAGAACCAAACCGTGAAGCTACCGCGGATGAGTTGAAGATGTTGCAATACAATGCTCAAGCTTGTGATATTCTCTTCAATGGATTGTGCCCCGAAGAATTCAACAAAATCAGCCGTCTTGAGAATGCGAAGGAAATTTGGGACACTTTGATTGATATGCACGAAGGTACCGACTCCGTCAAGGAATCCAAGTTGGATGTGCTTCAAAGCCAACTTGACAAGTTCAAGATGAAGGATGGTGAAGGTGTCGCTGAAATGTACTCTAGGCTTGCTCTCATCACAAATGAGATTGCCGGCTTAGGAAGTGAAGAGATGACCGATAGATTCATCATCAAGAAGATCCTAAGAGCCTTGGATGGAAAATATGATACCGTGTGCACATTGATTCAAATGATGCCCAATTACAAAGATCTCAAGCCAACGGAGGTGATTGGAAGAATTGTTGCTCATGAGATGTCACTTAAGGATAAAGAGGAACTTCACAACAAATCAAGTGGTGCCTATAAAGCCTCATGTGAAGCCCCTACATCATCTAGTGAGAAACAAGACTTCAATGAAGAATTGAGCTTAATGGTGAAGAACTTCAACAAGTTCTACAAGAATAGAAGCAAAGATAGAAGCTCCAAGTCAAGGTCCTACAATGACAAAAGATCTTCTAGTCGAGAGCGAAACTGTTACAATTGTGGAAGACCCGGACACTATTCCAACGAGTGTACGGCTCCCTACAAGAGAAGAGAAGAGTCTCCAAGAAGAAGAAGCAAAGGATCACCACAAAGAGAGAGAAGGAGTAGAGATGATCGTTATGAACAAAGATACTCACGGAGAAGCAAGGATTCGGAAAGGAAGGAAAAATCATCAAGGAGCTACACAAGACGAAGACATCAAGCTCATGTTGGTGAATGGGTATCCGGCTCCGACTCCGACAGCCACTCCGAGAGAAGTTATCACTCCGACTCCGAAGATACTCAAGATGAAGGTGTTGCCGGTCTAGCACTTGTGTCAACCAACTCCTACGACATATTTGACTCACCAAATGAAGGAATTGGAAGATGCTTCATGGCCAAAGGTCCTAAGGTAACACACCCCGGGTATGTTGATTTCAATAGTGATGAAGATGACTTGTTAGGAGATGATTTGATTGGTGACAACTCTAGTGATGAATACTATTATGAAAGACCAATTAATCATGCTAATCAAGATAAAACGAGTGACAATGATAAGGAGAAGATTGAGGCCCTAACTAAAGAACTAAAAACTCTTAAGTTAGCTCAAGACATCATCTTCGAAGATCATCGAGAACTTTTAAGAGCTCATGAGAAATTACGCTTTGAAAAGCTCAATCTTGAGCAAGAGCATGAGTTCTTAAAGGCAATCAATGATGATCTCCGCAAGAAAAGTTCTTCTTACATTGCCAAGCGTTTACTCTTATCCACTTACATGCCTCAAGTCAAGTCTAGTAACAAGAACAAGAAAGATTCTTCCTCTAGCAGTAACAATGATCATGTTAAATCCAATATTGTTGCTTCTAGTAGTTCTCTTGATTCTACTAATGATTCTCTTAGCCAAGTTACACTTGAGCAAGAAAATAGCTTATTGAAGGGAATTATACAGAAAGGAGTGTACAAAAGCCTTGCCGGGAGTAAGCAATTCGAGGAAATTGTGCGCAAGCAAGGAATGCACCGGAAGAATCAAGGTGTTGGTCTTGAACGAAAGTTCAATGCCAATGGAGTTGAGTGGGAAGAAGATCAATACCCCAAGACAAAGTTTGTCCCTCAACAAGAGAAGTATACTTCTTTCAAGGGGACACAAGCTCAAGATGATCTTCCACCACAAGACTACGAGCAAAAAGGCAAGGACAAGCTTCAAGAGGAAATTGATGCATTTGAAGAAGCTCCTAAGACCTTAGTCAAGTGGATTCCCAAGACTACTTCAAGTTCCACTTCATCAAGTACGACTACAACTCCAAGGATTCCCATCAAGATGATGTGGATCCAAAAGAAGAAGAACTAGAGAGTTCTTGAGGGTGACTCCGCCAACATACTTCACTCTTATCATTTTGGCAAGAACAAGTGCAATCAACTTCCACATCTTGCACTAGTTCAAGGAGTCACAAACCCTCTTGTTGGTAAGACAAGGGACAAGGTAACCCAAAAGTTTTCATGGACATCATCTTTTGTGTGCATCACTCTATGTCTATGGATATCCTTGCTTGTTCCTTGTGGGACTAACCCATGTAGGTATTGAAAGTGCAATTCACTCAAATGGATAGCTCCAAGAGATCTACATCAACATTGAGCATCCACATCTTCAATATCTACATGAAGTCATCATCGACAAAACCCAAGGTTAGTTCATCCCTCTTAGGGGGGATATCACATCTAGGGGGAGCTTTACTCTAAGACTGAGCTAAAGCAACTCTAAAGATGTGAACAAAACAATGCTTTATGTAAAAGTGGTAACCCCACTTGAGCTTAAACGATGAGTATGACCTACGATCAAGTGTTCTCACTTGACTCCTAAGTCAATATACTCATATATAGATGACCTAGTCATCGCAAATTGCTTGATAGATGCTAGAATTGGTTGTGCATGCTTTGCCACATATTTCATTTGCCATCTTATTGTGTGAGCATGCTGATTGCATATTTTACTCATTCGAGGACATCCACTTGTTGCTTTGATTGTTTGGCTTTATCTTCTTTTGCCAAGTGGATGGACAAGAATGCCTAAGAACCTTCTCTAGCTATCTATGCTTTTCTCGTCTCAAACTCTATTCATGCTGCATCACAAAAATTGATCAAGTCAGATTCGAACCACTCTGTGTGAGGAGCGCTCGGAGTCCCCGATTCGTCATAGACTTAAACTTCCAAAACCTCTTTATGAATCTCGGTCTGACCGATACTCCACTTTCGGTCCTACCGAGTTCATTAAGTTGATCTAGGTTTTCGATCTCGGTGCTACCGATTTGAACTTTTCGGTCACACCGAGTTGCAAAAACTGCACACAGTTTTGCATCTCGGTGCCACCGAGTCGTTCCACTCGGTCACACCGACAGGGTCGGGCTATATATAGTGACGGGCAGAATTTTGGAAATTTCTCCGAAACCTCCTCGCCCGCGCGATAGCCTGCTCTGCCCCCGAGGTCTCCGGATCGTCTCCTCGCCGCCAGCAGCCTCCAGTCGCTGGTCTTCGCCGCCGTCAACGGATTTCTGCCCCGCCGTTGCCGCCGTAGCAAGTCCACGCCGAACTAGGGTATGGACTTGATCTTTGTGCTATTCCTCAATCTGATTCCTAGCACATTGTGATCATCATGATTCTTGCCACGTTTGATAAACTCCTATCCAGTCAAAACGCTCATAGATTAGGTTTAATTCGAAAATTCTAGGTTTAGGTTTCCGCTGAAACCATCTCGGACCCACCGAGTTGAAAAACTCGGTCCCACCGATCTGGCTTTTGCCATTACACAAGTTAAACTCGGTCTGACCGAGAATAACTTATCGGTGTGACCGATTTTGAAATTCTGTGAAACCCTAGCAGTCTCGGTGCCACCGAACTGTGACTCGGTCTGACCGAGTTCACCAGTTCTGGTGCCAAAACTGCTTCGGTGTCACCGAGTTTGAAAATCGGTAGATCCGAGATGCTTTCTGTGGAAAACTAAAACTAAGTTTTTGAGTTAATCTTTTGCAAAAATCTCTGCTTTTTGGGATGCTCATCCACTCTATCTTATCCATAATCTATTCACAGGGTCAGCAGTCAGTGAGCAACATGTCTGATCAAAGTGACAGCCAGAACATGTCAGAGCAGCAAGTTGTGATGAGTGAGGGCACTAGCCCCTCAAGTTCTTCTGATGATGGCAGCAGGAGCACTCCTAGCAACTTGCCAAAAGCTGCCACACATCAGAGGAAGAAGAGAACGTCTGATTCTGAGGATGAAGACTATGTGGCAGAGGAAGAGGCCACTTCCAAAAGGGTTGAGCCAGCTCAAGGTTCAAAGCCAGGCCTGAAAGTCAAGAGGCCAGCAGGCAGGTAGCCAATGTCAAAGGCTAGAGCCTCAACCGAGAAGCCTGCACCTGCTTCCATTGAGCCCATTGCTGCTGAGGGCAAAAAGAGGAAGGAAAGAGTGAAGAAGACAGTAGCCAAAGTGCTTGGGAGAGCCTCCATCATGGTAGAGGAGGAGGAGGAAGAAGAGGCAGCTGCACCAGCGCCCAAGGCACCCCAACTCATGGGAGATGCTATAAGGTCAGGAACAGCTGCATCCAAGCCCAAGGAAGCACCCAAGGCTGCATCTAAGCCTAAGAGTGCACCCAAGAGAAACACAAGGAGTATACCTGTTGCAGAAAAGAACAAGGCCCCAGTGCCTGAAGCTATTGAAGAAGAGGAAGAGAGTGTCCTTCGGAAGCTCAAGCCCAAGATCCCAGACCACAACGATGCTCATCCTGTGGCTGAGGACATGAAGCTCAGGAGAGATTCAGGGCTAAGGAAGTGGAGAGAAGCAGACCCGTATGCTTCTAGGAGAAGGACTGCCGTGGATTATAGATTTCACACCAAGGAGCAACAAGACTTTTATGAGACTGTTTTGCTTGACAAGAAGCCAATCGTTTGTGACATGAGATGGGTCGACTGGACCTACATCAAAGAGAATGAGGAGTACTTCCCAGGAGTTCAGGACAGCTTCAGAGCGTGTGGAGTAGAGGACTTTGTTGGGCAGAAGCTCACAAAGTGGAACGAGGAACTCATCATGCAGTTCTACTCCACAGCTCACTTTTATCCGGATGGAAGGATTACATGGATGTCAGAGGGTACAAGGTACCAGTCTACAGTGGCTGAGTGGGCACAGATCATCAATGCCCCAGAAGAGCAAGATGAGGACTTGGACATCTATGCCAAGAAGAAGATGGATCATAACTCCATGTCCAACATGTACAAGGAAATTCCAAATGAAGCTCTTGACACATTCATGTTTGGCTCAGTGCACTATCTGCTATCAGGATTGCCCACTATCAATTGGATACTAAGGCACACTCTGTTGCCTAAGTCTAGAGATCACAAGATGATCAGAGGCCATGCTATCAACTTGCTACATGTGTTTGATGTGCCTCAGAAATTCAAGGTCATGAGTCTCATAGTTGAAACGATCAAGAGGACTGCAGCAGATCACAAGAGGAGTTGTGGATATGCCCCTCAGATTCAGGAGCTCATCAACTCCAAGATGGGCATGGGCATATATTTGTTGGATAAGGAACATTTACCCATCCGTCCAGAATTTGAGAACAATGAAGTTGTGATGATAGAGAATGAGCCATCGTCTGCACAAGCTTTTGCAAAGAAGGAGAAGGCGAGGAAGGAGAAAGCTGCCAAGATGCCAACTCAAGAGGGGGCATCTGAGTACTTCTTGAAGACCAAACAAGAGCAGCTCAGTTACTTGATTGCATCCATGCTGAGAATTGAGCAAAGTCTGGCCAATCTTACTAAGAATCAGCAGAGCCTAGAGAGGATCATGGAATAGAAGTTCTATGACTTGGATGTCAAGGTAACAAAAGTTCAGTCTGTAGTGGAGCAGCTCCAGGAGGACATGAATGAGAGGAGAGGCAGGACCACAACTCATGCCTTTGCCAGAGTGTCAAGAGGTCCGAGGTCGTCTGCACTGCCAGTCGCTGACACCAGAGCCACCACCTCAGCACCAGCCATAGCCTCAGTTCCACCAGCTCCAGCATCTACTTCAGCTCCAACTCCAGCGTCTACTTCAGCATCTACAGAAGCCTTCGTCCTTGGAGTGATTCGGACTCCACCACCACCTGAAGATCAAGCCTGAGCGACGACTTAGCACTATGCATTTTCTAGGAACTTTTTGGTAACTTGTTGCCAAAGGGGGAGAAGATGTATAGATCATAGACTTCGAGAGAGAGAGAGAGTGTTGCTTTTCTCTCTTGTTTTATTTGGTGGTTTCTTCGAACTTTGTTTGCCTTTGAGTGCTTGAGATACTATGCTTGTGAGACATTGATGATCCTGTGTTTGATCATCATTCTATCTACACTTAATGCTTGGTGATGAGTGCATGTATTTCAATCTTATCATTTTGAGCGCTCCACCAAGATGTATGTGACATGGAAGAGTAACCCATGACTCTAACTCATTGTGCATTTGCAGTCCAAAGCAAATCTTAAATATGCACAAATTTAGGGGGAGCTCTTACTTATCACATACTTCTCAAAGCGACGATATATTTCATGCTTATTATCATTTGTCGAAGCTTTGATCTATATGTTGTCATCAATTACCAAAAAGGGGGAGATTGAAAGTGCAACTATCCCTAGGTGGTTTTGGTAATTCATAACAACATATAGCTCATTGAGCTAATGCTATTCCAAGATGATTATTTCAGGAAAGCTCAATGATTGGCATGGCATGGATATGAAAGTGGAACCCTCAAAATGCTAAGGACAATGGATTGGCTCAAGCTCAAAAGCTCAAGACTCTTCATTTCATATTTTAGTGATCCAAGATCACATTGAGTCCATAGGAAAAGCCAATACTATAAGGAGGGATGAGGTGTTGCTTAATGAGCCTCTTGCTTCATGTGCTTAATGATATGCTCCAAAACCCTCAACTACTTTCCCATATCCACATATGACCTAAACCCTAAGCCAAACTCGGTCCTACCGATTCTTCCTATCCGGCGCCACCGAGTTTCACTTGTCATTAGCCACTGCCAAACCCTAGCAATTCGGTTCTACCGATAAGGATCTCGGTCCCACCGAGATGGGGTTGCAAACTCTCTGTTTCCCTTTCGTAACTTTTCGGTCCCACCGAAAGAGCGAATCGGTCCCACCGAGATTGCAATGTAAACTCAGTGTTTCCCCTTTGTAACTTTTCGGTCTCACCGAGTTCCACTCGGTCTCACCGAAAGAGCAAATCGGTCCCACCGAGTTTGCCTGACCAACTCTCTGGTTAGCTAATTACCAAACTCGGTCTCACCGAGTTTGTGTAATCGGTCTCACCGAGATTACGTTATGCCCAAACCCTAACCGAATCGGTCCTACCGAGTTGCATGTCAGTCCCACCGAAATTCCTAACGGTCACTAGGTTTACATTTCGGTCCGACCGAGTTTTATGATTCGGTCCCACCGAGATTGGAAAACTGTGTAACGGTTGGATTTTGTGTGGAGGCTATATATACCCCTCCACCTCTTTCTCATTCGATGAGAGAGCCATCAGAACACACACATCATTCCAACTCATATGTTCTGAGAGAGAACCACCTACCCTTGTGTTGAGACCAAGATATTCCATTCCTACCATATGAATCTTGATCTCTAGCCTTCCCCAAGTTGCTTTCCACTCAAATCTTCTTTCCACAAGATCCAAATCCTATGAGAGAGAGTTGAGTGTTGGGGAGACTATCATTTGAAGCACAAGAGCAAGGAGTTCATTACCTACACACCATTTGTTACTTCTTGGAGAGTGGTGTCTCCTAGATTGGTGGCTAGGTGTCACTTGGGAGCCTCCGACAAGATTGTGGAGTTGAACCAAGGAGTTTGTAAGGGCAAGGAGATCGCCTACTTCGTGAAGATCTACCGCTAGTGAGGCAAGTCCTTCGTGGGCGATGGCCATGGTGGGATAGACAAGGTTGCTACTTCGTGGACCCTTTGTGGGTGGTTGCTTCTTCGTGGACCCTTCGTGGGTGGAGCCCTTCGTGGACTTGCGCAACCGTTGCCCTTGGGTGGAGCCCTATGTGGACTCGCGCAACCGTTACCCTTCGTGGGTTGAAGTCTCCATCAACGTGGATGTAGGATAGCACCACCTATCCGAACCATGGGAAAAACATCTGTGTCTCCAATAGCGTTTGAATTATCCAAACCCTTCCCTTTATATTCTTGCAAGTTGCATGCTTTACTTTTCGCTGCCAATATACTCTTTGCATGCTTGCTTGAATTGTGTGATGGTTGCTTGACTTGTCCTAAAATAGCTAAAATCTGCCAAGAACTAAAATTGGGAAAAGGTTAAGTTTTTATTTGGTCAAGTAGTCTAATCACCCCCCTCTAGACATACTTTCGATCCCACACAAATGCTTCATATCATGTTAATATCAACATTTTCAAAAAAATTGCTTAAAACTTGCTATGTCATCCGCATCATGATAACAACTTCAAGAATGTTTAAATTGTTGTTACATTAAATTGCTAATGCACATGAGGATTTACCGGAATTGTTGTTTGATGTTTCTGGCCTTATTTAAAATGCCTAAGTGTGTAGTTTACTTTTGCCTCCCCCCTTGCCATGTTAAGAACATTTAATATTGTTGAGTTTCTAACCGGGAGTGAACTAAATAATTGATGTGGTCTTCCGTCAATATGCAACTCGTTGCATATTGGGCTCCATTTAACTTGTAGTTTTGTTTGTGCACTTTGCCATGCCATGCATATTTAAACCGGGCATGCATCATACTTGGTTGTGCATCATGTCATGTTTATGCTTGCGTGTTTACCTATGTTGCTTGCTTCTTTCCGGGTTACTTCTCGCATTAGCTTCAGTTTCGTTTCGGAGTTGTGAGGATTCGTTCGACTACGTCCGTTTGTCTTCTTCATGGACTCGTTCTTCTTCCTTGCGGGATCTCAGGCAAGATGACCATACCCTCAAAATCACTTCTATCTTTGCTTGCTAGTTGTTCGCTCTATTGCTATGCCGCGATACCTACCACTTGCTTTATCATGCCTCCCATATTGCCATGTCAAGCCGCTAACCCACCTTTCCTAGCAAACCGTTGTTTGGCTATGTTACCGCTTTGCTCAGCCCCTCTTATAGCGTTGCTAGTTGCAGGTGAAGATGAAGTTTGTTCCATGTTGGGACATGGATATTGTTGGGATATCACTATATATACATTGTTCGATTAATGCATCTATATACTTGGTAAAGGGTGGAAGGCTCGGCCTTATGCCTGGTGTTTTGTTCCACTCTTGCCGCCCTAGTTTCCGTCATATCGGTGTTATGTTCCCGGATTTTGCGTTCCTTACGCGGTTGGGCTATTATGGGAACCCCTTGACAGTTTGCCTTGAATAAAACTCCTCCAGCAATGCCCAACCTTGGTTTTACATTTGCCTCACCTAGCCTTTTTCCCTTGGGTTTCCGAAGCCTGAGGGTCATATTTATTTCAACCCCCCCCCGGGGGCCAGTGCTTCTCTAACTCTTGGTCCAACCTGAGCGATGTCCGGCGCCCCCTGGGCAACCAGGGTCTATGCCAACCCGATGTCTTGCTCATCCGATGTGCCCTGAGAATGAGATATGTGCAGCTCCTATCGGGATTTGTCGGCACATTCGGGCGGCTTTGCTGGTCTTGTTTTACCATTGTCGAAATGTCTTGTAACCGGGATTCCGAGTCTGATCGGGTCTTCCTGGGAGAAGGAATATCCTTCGTTGACCATGAGAGCTTGTGATGGGCTAAGTTGGGACACCCCTGCAGGGTTTAAACTTTCGAAAGCCGTGCCCGCGGTTATGGGTAGATGGGAATTTGTTAATATCTGGTTGTAGAGAACTTGACACTTAATTTAATTAAAATGCATCAACCGCGTGTGTAGCCGTGATGGTCTCTTCTCGGCGTGGTCCGGGAAGTGAACACGGTTCTTGTGTTATGCTTGAACGTAAGTAGTTTCAGGATCACTTCTTGATCACTTCTAGTTCACGACCATGCTTTGCTTCTCTTCTCGCTCTTATTTGCGTATGTTAGCCACCATTTATGCTTAGTGCTTGCTACAGCTCCACCTCACTACCATTTTCCCTACCCATAAGCTTAAATAGTCTTGATCTCGCGGGTGTGAGATTGCTGAGTCCTCGTGGCTCATAGATACTTCCAAACCGTTGCAGGTGCCGATGATACTAGTGCAGGTGACGCAACCCAGCTCAGATGGGAGCTCGATGAAGTCCTTGATCGTTGTGTTGTTTCGTTTCCTGTTGATCAGTAGTGGAGCCCGCTTGGGACGATCGGTGATCTAGCATTTGGGTGTTGTCTTCTCTTATTTTGGTTCCGTTGTCGGACCGTGATTGTATTCTGGATGATGTATGTTATATTTATGTTTTGTGTGAAGTGGCGATTCTAAGCCAACTCTGTATCCCTTTCTTATTCAGTACATGGGATGTGTGAAGATTACCCCTCTTGCGACTTGCCTACCATGCGGCTATGCCTCTAAGTCATGCCCCGACATGTGGGAGATATAGCCGCATTGTGGGTGTTACAGTTAGTCTTCCATATAGTAGGAAATATTTCAAGAAATTACTGAAGGAAGAACATTTAATTGAACAAACTAAAAAAATTGGTTCAAGATATCATTGTGTGGACATTAGTTGAATCAATAGAAAAATGTTAGTTCATCCATAAAGTTTATACGCTCTTTAGGACTTGGTCCATGAATTTTGCTAATACTACTAAAACCCTTGGGTTTGTTTCAATCAGCCTAAGCATTGTAAGCTTCAGGACAAGGGCTACAAGTCAGCTCGATGAAGTATGTATCAAAAACTCTGCTCTATTGCAATAGGGTATGTAATTTCTTATGTCGTTAATAATGGCCTATTTGCCCGATGATTGGTGTCTTCCAAAACATCAAATTTTGTGTGTGCTATACTTACATAGTAAATGATAGATGAACGAAAATCAAGATGTACCAGTATTCTTTTTTCATAAAGAAACATAGACAACATTCTATGTCCAAGGCGTTATTTATTCACTTTCATGTGTATGCTATTGTGAGCTACAGACATGGATTTTTGACATTGATCTTGCATGCTAACACAAGTATACCTCATTCTGTTACAGGCTTAGCAAGAGGTGGCAGATGGAAGGAGGGTCGCCACCAAGAACAGTGAGGCCACGTCGACGCAATTGCATTGTTTGAGTATGTGCGGCAGGATGGAAAGGAGCGAGCAACGACGCCTTGTCTATGGAAGCGGCCGACACAAGGCTAAGCCTGATGTTCCTCCTCGCCAAGACCCGCGTTTAGCTCAACAAGGTGGTTGAGGTGTGCACACACAGGCGTGCAAGAAAGACGACATGTGAAGTAGAGGACCCTACAAGCTACATGGTCGCGGATATGGAGTAGGCGCAGTTCCAGCTGAACTGCGACACGGTTTTAATGATTCGAGTCACCACTATTAGATTGCTCTGCTTTCCCTGCGATCAAAATTCAGAGTTCAGTTTGTTTTCAGCAATAGTTTGCATGTACATGTGCTGCCCATGATGCAAAAAATCAAAATGAAAAGGGCGATCTCTATCTGACACCGCACAAGAACACCCTCAAGAGGCACACTAGGGGTGCGCACCAACCACTAGTTTCCATGGCACGTACTAGCTCCTGGCAAGCGAGTATGGAGTAAATATCTCACAATTGTTTTAAAGGTCACAAAATGGCACTCTTTTGGAGCCATTCAAATCTCACAAACATGCATACACTTGGAATTATAATCGGTCTTGAAGCATATAAGTAAAGAAAGGAACTAGTGATAGAACGGTATACCTTTTGATCAACCAGAGCATCATTCTTGTTGTGATCAAGATGTCCGTTCCTTGGCATTGGGTTCTGATGTATACTACACAACCTTCTTCTTGTAGATGTTGTTGGGCCTCCAAGTGCAGAGGTTTGTAGGACAGTAGAAAATTTCCCTCAAGTGGATGACCTAAGGTTTATCAATCTGTGGGAGGCATAGGATGAAGATGGTCTCTCTCAAACAACCCTACAACCAAATAACAAAGAGTCTCTTGTGTCCCCAACACACCCAATACAATGGTAAATTGTATAGGTGCACTAGTTCGGCGAAGAGATGGTGATACAAGTGCAATATGGATGGTAGATATATGTTTTTGTAATCTGAAAATATAAAAACAGCAAAGTAACTAATGATAAAAGTGAGCGAAAACGGTATTGCAATGCATTGAAACAAGGCCTAGGGTTCATACTTTCACTAGTGCAAGTTTGTCGGAGTAATGGGCCACGGGTAGGCAAACCCGAGGCCCAGAACCTTTGTAGGATCGAAAGTATGTCTAGAGGGGGGTGATTAGACTACTTGACCAAATAAAAACTTAACATTTTCCCAATTTTAGTTCTTGACAGATTTTAGCTAATTTAGGACAAGTCAAGCAATCATCACATAATTCAAGCAAGCATGCAAAGAGTATATTGGCAGCGGAAAGTAAAGCATGCAACTTGCAAGAATGTAAAGGGAAGGGTTTGGAGAATTCAAACGCTATTGGAGACACGGATGTTTTTCCCATGGTTCGGATAGGTGGTGCTATCCTACATCCACGTTGATGGAGACTTCAACCCATGAAGGGTAACGGTTGCGCGAGTCCACACAGGGCTCCACCCAAGGGTAACGGTTGCGCGAGTCTACACAGGGCTCCACCCACGAAGGGTCCACGAAGAAGCAACCACCCACAAAGGGTCCACGAAGAAGCAACCTTGTCTATCCCACCATGGCCATCACCCACACAGGACTTGCCTCACTAGCGGTAGATCTTCACGAAGTAGGCGATCTCCTTGCCCTTACAAACTCCTTGGTTCAACTCCACAATCTTGTCGGAGGCTCCCAAGTGACACCTAGCCAATCTAGGAGACACCACTCTCCAAGAAGTAACAAATGGTGTGTAGGTAATGAACTCCTTGCTCTTGTGCTTCAAATGATAGTCTCCCCAACACTCAACTGTCTCTCATAGGATTTGGGTTTGGTGGAAAGAAGATTTGAGTGGAAAGCAACTTGGGAAGGCTAGAGATCAAGATTCATATGATAGGAATGGAATGTCTTGGTCTCAACACATGAGTAGGTGGTTCTCTCTCAGAACATATGAATTGGAATGGTGTGTGTGTTCTGATGGCTCTCTCATCGAATGAGAAGGAGGTGGAGGGGTATATATAGCCTCCACACAAAATCCAACCGTTACACACAGTTTTCCAATCTCGGTGGGACCGAATCAATAAACTCGGTCGGACCGAAAATGTAAACCTAGTGACTGTTAGAGATTTTCGGTGGGACTGACATGCAACTCGGTAGGACCGATGTGGTTAGGGTTTGGGCATAACGTAATCTCGGTGAGACAGATTACACAAACTCGGTGAGACCGAATTTGGTAATTAGCTAACCAGAGAGTTGGTCAGGTAAACTCGGTGGGACCGATTTGCTCTTTCGGTGAGACCGAGTGGAACTTGGTGAGACCGAAAAGTTACAAAGGGGAAACACTGAGTTTACATTGCAATCTCGGTGGGACCGATTCGCTCTTTCGGTGAGACCGAAAAGTTACGAAAGGGAAACAGAGAGTTTGCAACCCCATCTCGGTGAGACCGAGATCCTTATCGGTAGGACCGAATTTCTAGGGTTTGGCAGTGGCTAATGACAAGTGAAACTCGGTGGCACCGGATAGGAAGAATCGGTAGGACCGAGTTTGGCTTAGGGTTTAGGTCATATGTGGATATGGGAAAGTAGTTGAGGGTTTTGGAGCATATCACTAAGCACATGAAGCAAGAGGCTCATTAAGCAACACCTCATCCCTCCTT